>NW_024420010.1:7026-32331 GCF_014898765.1 Herpailurus yagouaroundi | reverse complement strand
CTCAAATGACCACTGAGAATGCAAGGGCAATGTGAGGTCAGTATGAAGTGCAGGCTGCCCTTGAGGATACCATCTCAGGCTCTGTAGGCCAGAGAGATGTCCTGGCTGCCAGCCTTGCTTTGAATTTAATCTACAGATGTTTGAAGGCCAGACTGGCTACATCAGAATCACTATGTAAGCTGTTAGAAATACAGATTCCTGGACCCCACTCTTCTGGATTCTGCTTCAGTAGGTGTGTGTGGGGGAACCCAGGAATCTATGTTTTCAACCCACTTGCAGGTGAATTTGATGTCCAGCCAGATTGGAGAACCACTGAGCTGGCCTACCCACCTCGTCTGAGAGATGAATGTACAGGCACAGAGAAATCACCCATGTCATGGGGCCACCCTCACCAAGCTGTTTAGCTTGGAGGCCTTGCCTGCTTTGACCCTGCTGACCCAGAGAGGCAGGCTGGTACACATAAAGGAGAAAAACAGACACACAGATCTGGGTTGAAATCCCAGCTTTGACCTTTTCCTAAGGTGGGACCACAGGCAAATCACTCACTTGCTCTGCTACACTTTTCCCATCAGTACAATGGGGAGGTGACATCTATAGCCCAGGACCATTGTGAGGATTTGAGAAAATTCCTTCCTACAAATCACTGGTGCAGAGTAATGAAGATGTGATGATAATCGTAATTGTTAGCATTATTGAGCACTTACTACGAACCAAGTATGGTTCCAAATGCTTTACATAAATGGTCTCATTTAATCCCCACAAACACTGTCTATGAGACAGGAGCTGTCATCATTCCTATGCTACGGATGAGGAGACTGAGGCTTAGTGTGAATAACTTGTCCATGGGCCCACAGGCAGCATCTGAGTCCTTGGAGGCTGCACTCTTAAGCCCTAAGCTATAAATGGCAGCTCTCTCCTCCTTCTCCTTAAAGGTTAAAACAGAGGATAGAGCTAATCCTGTGGGGATAAAACAGAACAAAGACCTCTGAAAGGAAGGAAGCCAAGGGAATGTATATAAGCAGGCGCCTCAGAGAGTATGGGGGCTTGGCTTGCCCCTAAGCTTCCTGACAGCTGTAGCAGGAAGGAGGGAGGAAGCAGAATTCCCAAGGTTCCATTTTCTGGAAAAAAGGAGGCACAGAGGTATGTCTAAGTGGTCATGTCTTGGGCTGAAATTCCAGTGGAGTTGATCTTGTGGCCTGCAAACATCCGGGACCAGAAAATCATCTGTGATTTCTCGAGGCGCCGAGAGCCTCATTCACACACATGATTCTGAGAGTCAGAAGGCAGAACCCATGAAATTCTATCCCAGAGGAGAAGCTTGCTAGACTGCAATTTGCCACAACAGTAAGGAGCATGGGAGAGGACCTAGGCCCTGTCGCTCTGTGTTTGTCCGTCTCCACGGCACATGCCATACAGCCTCTGTGGGAGGAGACCCAGGCCCCTGGTCTACCTGGGGACATGACATTCCTCCAGGGATGGGGTCCAGGGTGAGATTGTGGGTGAGGGTCAGACTTCCTGAGCCTGGGAGCTGTGGGGAAGCCTGGGTCTGTCAGGCTGGGCCTGCTGAAAGAAGCAGAGCAGGAGGAGCTGATTGTAGGATTTGGAGAGGAGTATATAGCATTTTGGCAGGTGGAATGGTGTTGTAGGCAGGAGGAGCAGCAGGTGGTACAGGGTTTGCTTTTCCCCATGCTCAGATATTGCCCTTTTTGATACCCCTTTCCTGGATTTCTGCCTGGTGGGCCCTCCATGCCACCCACCTCTATCCTCCCCACCAATCCAGGTGAGGCTGACTCACCCCCATCCACCAGGATTGAATGGGGAGAGACCTGTATCTGAATCACCTTCTGCCCAACACTGAAAGACCAGTCTGCCTTCTCCAGCTCAGGCACCATGGCCAACTCTGTGGTCCAGTATGACGTAGTCATGGAAGACATCACTGGAGGTCACTGCAGGTGAGGGGGCCAGGGGAATGGGATGAGCATGGGCTCTGGAGTCAGACAAGCCTGGGCAATAATCTGGCTTCTGTAAGTTGCTCATCTGTCTTTCCCTATGATGAATGAGAACAAGTGGACACGGACAGAATGATGTATAAGGGGGGGACACATGGCTTCAAACCATGGAAGCACATGTGCTTCTCTAAGTGTTGGAGACCTGGAGCTGTATAAATTGGATCAAAGTACAAATGCATCCATTCCTAATTGAATCACATTATAGCCCACACTTTTTAATTTTTTTTAATTTAATTTAATTTTTTAATGTTTATTTATTTTTGAGATAGAGAGATGGAGAGAGAGAGAGAGAGAGAGAGAGAGCGCGAGGGAGGGGCAGAGAGAGAGAGGGAGACACAGAATCCGAAGCAGGCTCCAGGCTCTGAGCTGTCAGCACAGAGCCCAACGTGGGGCTCGAACCCACGAACCGTGAGATCATGACCTGAGCCAAAGTTGAACGCTTAACCCACTGAGCCCCCCCAGGCACCCCATGTTATAGCCCACTCTTAACCAGTCCTTTTGGAAAGCGAACCATTGGCCAGTAATTGGTCTCTCACACTCGTGGGGCTCTCACACTTTCTGCAGCTCTGATACTCTCACATCCCCTCGGGCTTTCTTGCTGTCTCTAAGTTTTAAAAATACTTTTTGCCTCACCAGAGCCATCTTCTTAAACAGGGATCCCTTAATTCTGAGCTCACACACTCATGAAGAATATACAGAGGTCCCATGCTCTGCCAGAGGGGTAAAGCACAGACCCAAGACCCTGGGCTTGATGACAATGATCGTATGGCAGCCTGAGATGTCTGGCCACAGCCTGCCTTTCCTGCCATACCTCTCACTGCATACAGCACACAAACCACCCTCCAACTGCCTCACACCACGCCGCACCACACTGCACACTTCTCTTCAGAAACACCTGAATTTGTCAGCCATCTGTGTGTCTAAGCATTTGCTCACACTATCTGCTGCCCTGGGAATGTCTTCTCCCTCCTTTGTCCACTGGTCAGTGTCCTCCCCGTCCTTGAAGACCTTGCTCAAACGTCACCTCCCTGATGACCTCAGTCCACTGACAATTCCTCTGTCTGCTCTGTGATAATATAGTGCTTTGGTAACAACTCTCCCCACGCACATGTTTGTTCACTTACTCATACGTGGATACACCGCCACCGATCAGAGCTACTCTAGCCCAGTCCTGTCCTCATTGACTCTGGGAACTCAGAAATGAGGTGGACACAGCCTCTAATCTTCCTTTGGAATGTCCCAGTCCTGAGGCAGCTGGAACACATACAGCCGTGGCAGTCGTAAAATGTTCTAAATGCTGCATATAAATCTGTAATGGGTTATGTGCAGATATCACTGACAAGGGTTTGAGGAAAGCCTTCTGAAAGGAGTTGGCCTTTAAATTAGCCTGGGAAGGGGCGCCTGGGTGGCTCAGTCGGTTAAGCGGCCGACTTCGGCTCAGGTCATGATCTCGCAGTCCGTGAGTTCGAGCCCCGTGTCGGGCTCTGTGCTGACAGTTCAGAGCCTGGAGCCTGTTTCAGATTCTGTGTCTCCCTCTCTCTGACCCTCCTCCGTTCATGCTCTGTCTCTCTCTGTCTCAAAAATAAATAAACGTTAAAAAAATTAAAAATAAATAAATAAATTAGCCTGGGAAAATATGAATAGACTCTACCTCTACCTGGGTCGATAGGGTGAAGGGAATAGCATGCAGAGAGATGGGGGACAGCCTGTGCAGAGGCACAGAGGTATGGCACAGAGGGATGGTTGTGTAGGGGGAATAAAATAATTCACCCTCTCAAAGTAGGGGCTGAAGGTACCCTGCCAGCAAGGTGGCAGCAGGGGCCTTAACCTGGTGTTCTATCATGTCGGTGTGTTAACTGAGGTATTTGTCTGCTTGTTCATTCTTTACCTTTTTGGCCATTGCCTGGAGTAAAAATATAATTAGACCAGAAGGAATTAGGCACTAAGTAGTGAGACAGATACTCCCACTTACTGTGTGCCCTGACTCCTGCACCCCCTACCCAAAACCCCTCAACTGACCTCCCATTCCTGCTTGAGTATGCTCATCTTTCAAAGCTCAACAATTTCACCCCTTCATTCCTTCAGTCGGGACTCCCTGGGCACCTAATGTGCTTCATGCTCGCTGCTGGATGGTTTGGGGAACCCTGATGTGAATTCCACACAGATCCTATGCACTGTCTCTGGGTGAAGCACAGAGAGGGGGAGAGAGAGAGAGAGAGAGAGAGAGAGAGAGAGAGAGAAGTGCTCTTTCAATGACAACACAAGGTAAGAAGGATACCATCATGAGGTAAGGAGGTGGTCAGGGGAGGGCTCCTCGGTAGAAGCAAAGACTGACTTGGATTAAAGAATACAAAAAAAGTGTATGAAGTTGGGAGGGGGGCTGTGAAAAGAGAAAGACATTCTAGCCAACTGGGAGCTGCACGATACAAGGAATGAAGGCCAGATATACCCAGGGGTGTTTAGGGAAGGCCTAGAGTAGGTCGGAGTTCCTGGAGCATTGATTTGAGGCACAAGAAATGGTGAGAGGTGAGAGTGAAGGCTATAAGTGCTGCAGAGGCATGATAAGGAATATGGAATATGTCTTGAAGGTGACCAGGCAGCCATGAGGGGGAATGACATTATGGGTTTGAGACTAGAAAGACCAGACTGAGCAGCTGTTACAAAGATGCATGGTTGGGAGAGGCCACAATGGAAGCAGCAGAACCAAAGAGAAAGAAGTCCTGAATTTGGGTTTTGTTAGTTTGGGGTGGAGAGGTGGGGCAGACCTGAGACATATCCAGCAGATTAAACCAGCAAGAATTGGTGGCTGGTTGGATGTGGGGAGTGAGGGGCACAGGAGGATTCAGGGGTGACACTCAGATTTGTATCTGGAGTGACCATGTGGATGATGGGGTCTCTAAATGACAAAGGCACACACGGGCAGGTTGGGGGAAATATATGAATTTATTGTTTGGGCAAAATACATTGGAGGCATCTTCTGACATCCAAGGGAACAGATCCAACAGTGAGTAGGTATGCACTTGTGGAGGGGAAAGAGTAGAGAGCATTGGACTGGAGAAAGAGGTATTGGGTCATCATGGAGATTCAGGGACTGAAAGGATGAGAGCTAGGGAAGTGACCCAGGGAGAATGTATCAAGCCAGAAGAGCAGATCCAGGATGGCAATTGCTAAGGCACAGCTTCTCGGTCCAGCAGCTGTTGATCTCCTCAGCTCTCGGGGGGTCCAGCCCCACCAGCTGCCAGCAGTCTGCTCAGAGATCTATATCCCCACCACTTCCCTCCATTGTGCTACACAAACATAGTCATTTTCTTTGCCATACCGTAACTGAAAACTATCAAGAAGCACTGCTTAAGGGACAGGGGAAGAAAATGGAGCTCTAGAAAGAGGCTGAATCAGATGGGCCAGGGAGCTGGTAGGAGAATAAGGAGAGTTCACCATCTCAGATTCCCAGGACAAAAGATTCTTCTTGGGACTGAAAGTGATCACCAATTGTGAAATACATCAAGGAGATGCAGTCCAGTAAGAATCAAAATACACCCATTGAGTTTGGAAAAGAACTAGTTACTGTTGCCTTTAGTGAGAGAAGAGTCAGTGTGTGGTAGGGGCTGAAGCCAGTCTGTGGTGTGGAGAGGAGTAAACTGGAGGTGAGTAGACCATTGCAGGTGACAATGTGATTGCCTTGGCATGCTGCAGGGAGGCGAGAACGTGGTTTGAGGTTAGGATGGGATCGGGATCAATAGGGATTTTCTTAGTGAATGGAAAAGACACACAACTTTTTGTATTCTAAAGAAGACCCAGTAGCATGTGTGGAGCAGGTTGGAGAGAAGGGTCTGACCAGTGGAGGAGGTGCTGGAGGCTGGGAGTGCATGGGGTCCAGGACAGGACTGTTTTGTCCTTCATAGAGGAAGAGGTGTATGGGTGTGTGAACCCTGTGCAAGGGTGGGGTGGGCAGTCCAAGGCACATGGCCTGGTGCCCTAATTTTCTTCATTAGGAAGGAAAGGAAACATTTCCTGAAAGTGAGGTGGCATGTCAGCTGAGGGGAGCATGAGAAGTTGGTGACCTGGGTCATGCCTCTGGCTTATAGGCTGTGAGGTGAGGGGCCACCAGGGAGCCTGGAACCATGAAGAGATAGGAATGTGATTTGTCCAGAAACCCTCACCTACCCAGGTTATGGGAGGAATGGGAAAGCAGCTGGGGTCTGCCTTGGGCTTGGGCAGTTGCACAATGGATGACCCAGGCCTTTGAGAACTGCTGTAGAGTACCAGGAGAAAGTGTAGACAGAGCTTGCGCATGCACTTGTGAATTGATTCAAAGGCTGGAATGGAGGGAAAGAGTAAGATGTCCTCCCTTATCCTCCTTTCCCCTTGAGAGAGGGGGAGATAGTGTGTCCAGCCTTGTGATCAGAGCATGCCTGAATGTCAGAGGGGAGAATAAAGCTGGTTGTCCCAAGGCAGAGCTTACTTCAGGCTACTGAGCAGTACAGACCCTCAGCAAGCCCAAACTTCCCTAGGCTGAGCTGACACTGGTCCTGGGGGCCGTCCCAGCTCCCCCCTCCACTTCCCTCAGCTGTCCCAGCCCCCAGGCTCTGCAGAGGGGAGATGCAGTGGGGGAAGGGGGTCAGCAGCCAATCACATCCCTGACAGCCCAAGGCATCTGCACCTGGTCTAACCAATTCCCTCTGAACAAACAGCTCACTCAGCCTCTGCTCTCTCCTTCCCGGCCTATTCTGCCCAGCAACAGCAGAAAGGAGGTTTAAGGAGGAGAGGGAGGCCCTGCAAACTCCCAGCTCCTGGAAGCAATGGACCTGGGCCCCTGGCTCACTCTGTTATAGGGAGGTTAAAACAATACTTACAGTTCCTGGATCCCAGGCAAAATGTCCCCAGGGGCCTTCAAGACTGTGCAAGTCAGCTCTCATGGACAGGAACTCACATATGACAGAGATCCTGATCCTTGGAGCCTTGGGCCACAAACCAGTCCCATTCACTCCACAGCTCTGGGGCAAGCCCTAGGCTGCCAGCCTGAACAGCAGAGACACAGTTCTGACGAACATTGAACAAACAATCGCACAGATGTCTATTTAACTAGAAACAGAGATAAGGCCTAGGAAGGGAAAAAGCAGGGCGTTTTGTAGGGAGAATAAGAGGGGACCTGATTTAGATTGCCTCTCACAGTTCTTGATGGTTTCACTTCTTTTTGTCCAGGTTTACGATGACTATTTTATTCATGACTTTGCCCCCAGAGGCCTCGCACCTGTCAAGATAAACATGGTATTCTGGTATTTGTGGCATTTGTTCTTGTTGATGTGAGTGGCTTCATGTTTGGTAGCAAGATGAAGCAGGTAACAAGGACCCCGTGGACCTCGTCTAGCTCTTGTTTTAGAGGGCTCAGAAAGCACAGAGTGCTGGAACAGTGGTCCCCTGGGACCAGAGACTCTACCTCCCATCACCCTTGCATCTTATAGGCCAAGGCCTACCTTAGGGTCCTGGTAACTTGCACATCAAGAGCCATGTAGACCTAAAGCCACAGAAGACTAGGAACATTGAAACACTGGACAATGGGGCTGTAACCATCAAGACCCTTAACCACAAAACTTCGGGTCTCCAAAGGGCCTGGGCTCATAGAGCCTTCAAGCTAGAGAATTCTGGTGTCATAAAACCTGAGTCAAAAAATAAAAATAAAACTGTAGTCAATTTAGACTCTGAGCCTTCCGGAGGCCACAGGTTTGTTTTGTTTTGTTTTGTTTTGTTTTGCTTTGCTTTGTTTTGTTTTGTTTATTTTACTTCAAACCCAGAAAAATACAGTGCACTGACATTGCAGAGCTTAGACACTATAGAGTCCTGGGTCCATCTATTTTTAAATATTATAGCCCTTCAACCAGAGCACCCTTAAAACAGAATACTGGAGGGGCACCCGGGTGGCTCATTCAGTTAAACGTCTGACTCTTGATTTTGTGGGATTGAGCTCCGCATAGGGCTCTGTGCTGACAGTGTGGAGACTGCTTGAGATTCTCTCTCCCTCTCTTTCTGCCATTCCCCCTCCCACACCTGCTCTGTATTTCTCTCAAAATAAATAAATAAACTTAAAAAAAACACAACAGAATGGATGCACCTGGGTGGCTCAGCTGGTTGAGCAGCTGACTCTTGGTTTCAGCTTAGGTCATG
This sequence comes from Herpailurus yagouaroundi, assembly GCF_014898765.1. Taxonomy (NCBI): domain Eukaryota; kingdom Metazoa; phylum Chordata; class Mammalia; order Carnivora; family Felidae; genus Herpailurus; species Herpailurus yagouaroundi. The sequence goes on along the minus strand of NW_024420010.1, from coordinate 24,160 downwards.
ATCTCACAGTTCGTGGGGTTGAGCCCCATATTGAACTCCATGCTGACAGCGCAGAGTCTCTTGAAATTCTCTCTCTCTGCCTCTCTCTCTGACCTTTCCCTGCGTGTGCTCTCTCTCTCTCAAAATAAAAGTAAATAACAATAATAATAATAATAATAATAATAATAATAAAATGAATAATGGAGCCTGGCCAAAGAGATTTTGAATTTAGAGCCTAAATCTATAAATTTCAGGAAGCAGTATTTTGAATTGGAATGCTCTAGGACTCTAGAATTATAAAGTTCATGTGATGTTGAGCAGTACAGTTTATGTACCTTGAAGTTTTGAACTATATAGTACCTGAAACCTAAGGCTACTAACTTGTCTATTACCAGTGTGTAACCAAACTGGGGGAATGGAAATATTGAGGACTTTTTGTAGTCTTAGGTATAGGGGAAATGATATACCCAATTCCTAAATTTTTTAGTCTTCCCATCTCTTCTAAGTTCAGGAAAATCTGAGGAGCACTTGTGAAGGTCATATTTCAGGGGTACGTGTCCTAAAAGACTGAGACCTAAGCATAAAAGTGTGAAATGCTTCTCCTTCCCCACACAGTACCATCATATGCACTGCATTGGTGTTTAACAACAGGAGATCACAGCTGAGGGAACTGGAAGCCTTGGCTCTTTAAGAAAGAAAATCAATGAAACCCAAGACAATAGAGGAATCACAAACAAGTGTCCCAAAAGAATTTTTGGCCTCTGACATATGCTACTGCAGCAACAAGCAAGAACAATCTAATTCTTAGCCAGAGAAACATAAAATCTCACACTAAAAGCCTCAGCCAAGTTTTGCCAAATGTTACAAGCATACTAAAATTAACAAACACAGTCTGAAAAGATAAATCAACCATCAGAACTGAACTGATATGGCAGAGAAAGTATTAGACTTGAAATTTAAGATGGCAATGACTAATATGCCAAGAGTTCTCATAGGAAAAGTGGAAAATATGCAAGAACAAATAGGTAATGTAAGCATAGATGGAGATCCTAAGAAAATCAAAAGTAAATGCTAGAAATATAAAACACATTCTTTTGGGGCACTTGTGTGGCTCAGTCAGTTAAGCATCTAACTTCAGGTCAGGTCATGATCTCACGGCTCATGAGTTTGAGCCCCACGTTGGGCCATGTGCTGACAGCTCAGAGCTTGGAGACTGGTTCAGATTCTGTATCTCCCTCTCTCTCTGCCCCTCCCCCACTTGTTCTCTCTCTCTCTCTCTCTCTCTCTCTCTCTCTCTTGCGTTCGCTCTCACTCTCTCTCTCTCAAAAATATTTTTTCCAATGTTTATTTATTTTTGAGAGAGAGGGAGACAGAGAGACAGAGCGCGAAAAAAAAATTTTTTAATAAATGAAACACATTCTTTCTTCAAACCCAGTGAGTATCCTTATGACTGTCGCTTTAAATTCTACATCAATCATGTTCTTTATATCTGTCTCAATTAGATCTCTGGCCATTACCCTATCTTTTTTCTTCATCTGACAATTTGTCCAAGTCTGTGTCTTCTTTATGTTAGGAAAGCCAATTATGTTTCCTTCTACTGAGAGCAATGGCTTTATGAAGAAGAGATAATGTATTGTCTAGAAAGTGGCACTTCAGGGAGTGTCTCTGATGTGTGTTGTGTGTGCTCCGCTGGAGTGTTTTGGCTGCTTTATCCTTTGGGGCCATCGTATGCAGAGGCTGTCTTAGTCTGCAGTGGGCAGTGTTTGGTCCTTTGCTGGAATGTGGTGTTTTAAGTAGGTGTGCTCTAGTCTGAGTGTTAATGAGACTTGATGCTACTACTTGGAACTGAAGCCCTGAAGATATCTCTGGTTGGGAGATGTGGTGTGGACAGGGGTTTCTGCTGGTCTTCTGGGAAAGAGGCTTGCTGCACTGGGACTGGGTCAAGCTTGATGGAAAAGGGCAGTCCCTCCAAAGAACGGAGAAGTAGGGCTTGGTTTAAGCAGGTTAGGCACCCAGCCTGGGTGCTCTGTTGTTTCCTGCAGGGGGCTCTGTGTTTATGCTGAGGGTCCAGGGAGGGAAATAGCTGCAGCCAGCAACTTTGTCCCCAGAGCAGCATGTCTGTGAATGCTGGCTCTCAGGGACACACCCTCGAGAAGAGCAAATAAATTCCCCCACTGTGTGTCCCAGGTGTTTTTCAGATCGCTATTTCCACACTGTGTGACTTCGGGTTGTTTGCCTGCCTTCTCTCCAGGAGTAGCACAGTGTCCTCCATGTCAGCCAAGCCCACTGACCTTTAAAACTATAGCCTTTAAGCCACCCTGGTTGCAAGAACTTATGAATTCAGTCCTTCTGGTTTTCCAAGCCAATGGCTTTGGGGAAGCATTCTCCTTGTACATTGCTCTGTGTGCTCCTCTCTGCCTTCCCGTTCTCTGTGACTACAGCTCCATCCTCTCCACAGCACCTAGGATCCATTTCTTCCCTAATTCACATCTTCATTTTCTACCTTTTTTGATATGGCCTTTTTCCTCCCTTTAGTTTTGAAGTTTGTTCTGTAGGTCTTCAGGTCTATTTCTAGGGTATTTAGGATGACTTAATAATTATCTAGTTGTGTTCACATGACAAGGTGAGTGTAGTGTCGTCCTCCTATTCCACTACCACCTTCGTATCTCCTACCCATGTCTTTTATTTTTGAGCTACTGTCTCTGTGTCCCTGTGCCTGATTCACTGTCCCCATCCCCTCATTTGTAGTTGCTTAGTTTTGGGTCTCTACGTCTGGGTATCCCCAGGTTTATCTTGATTCTGTGTCTTTGCCTCCCTGCATCTCTAGAGAGATTTCCTTGTCACTGTGTCTCTGCCCATTTGTTTATGTTCGGTGCATCTGCTTCTATGTATCTAGGTTTCTTTATTCCTATCTTGATCCTTCCAGACATGTTCCTGTGTTACAAGCTATTTCTAGCTTGTATCCATATGGCTGTGTCTGTGGGTTCACATCCCTATGTCTACTTATTCTAGGATCTCTTTCTCTAAATTTCTGTGTCCCTATGTCACAGTGTCTCCACTATACCTGGGCCTCCAGATTGCCTGTTTTTATGTCTCTGTCTAACCCTATTTCTTAGCTGGTGTTTGCCATGTTCAGGTGTCTGTATCCCATGTTTTTGCCGCTGGATCTCTGAATATGTTTGTGCTCCTGTTTTTCACACTTAATGTGTTCTTCTGCATGTGCCTGTGTCCTTGAGTCTTTGTTACAAAGTCTTGGTATGTGTCTGTGTTTCCCTATGTCTATTTTCTTGGTTTTGAGATCCCTCTGCTTTGTGTTTCCATATGTCTCTGTTGCTCTATTTCCCCATCTATGTCTGTGTCCATGTTACTGTCTTTCTGTGTATGATCCTGTGTCTTTGGTTGTAAGTATGTATGTATGTGTGTCTATGCTGTGTCATAGGATTATTTTCTGTCTATTTATTTATTCATTCATTCATTCATTTGGCAAATATTTCCTAAGCTCCTACCACGTGCTAGGCACTGGGGATACATAGAGGATTCAGAAAAGTTACTTGCCCTCAAAGATCTCACAGTCTAAGTCAGGGACCCAGAAAAGTAAATAAATGATTACTACACAATATAATGAGTGAGGTTGGATGGAATGTGGATGGACTATAGGAACATAAGAGGAGCCCAAACTCAATCTAGGAGAAGAGTCAGAAAAGGTTTCCTAGATGAAGTGACAACTAAGACTTGAAGGATGAGTAAAATTTACCTATATGAAGCCAAGGAAAGGAGTCCCATGCAGAAGGAAAAGCACATACAAAGACTCAGTGCAGGAGAAAGCATGGTTTGTTAGAAGAACTTCAAGAACCTTAAATACACCATGGGAACCAGAGAAGGTTGTGAGCAGTATTGATAATTCATTTAAGATTTAGTTTTTAAAAAGTCACTCTTAAGGCTTCTGTGGAATATGGGTTGAACAGAGTGGAGACTGGAGACAGGCTGGACTGTGAGGAAGCAGAAGTACCTAAGCCTCTAGGCCTACAGGACTACATATTTGTGTGTGTTTGTGTGTCCTTGTGTATGTGTCACTTACTGCATGTGTAAGTGTGTGTGTCCCTGTGTGTGTTTCCGTGTCCCTGAATCCTTGCTCTTTGCCCACCCAATGCCTTGACCTCTGGGCCTCTCAAATTCAAGTATCCTGGCACTGGGATTCATGGGCCATCACAGTACATAGGCAAGGTAGCACAGCAGCTGCTGTACATGAGAACACTTCACCAGCCAGCAGGAAGCCCAGCAGGGCAGCAACCTCAGTGATTCCTTCAGCAACCTCTTCCTAGAACTACAGGCACACCTGGCTCTTGGTGCCTCTGCAGGCTTTGCCCCATAGGCCCTGCCACCAGCCAGATGTCTGTGTGCTGGAATTGCCCTGAGTGCCAGTCAGGGTACTGGCCTGAGTTCCCACTAAGAGCTGAGAGGAGCTTAAAGCAGGAAATCTAGAAAGAAAAGTGGGAGAGAGGAGGGGCAGTGAAGATCTGGAGGAAGGAAGTGAGTAGGAATTGTGGGAAATGTAGAAGAGCCAGATGGGATGAGAGTATACTATGGAAGTACAGAGCCAGGGTGGGTGAGATGGCAGAATAAGGGGGAGAAGTCAGGCTTGGAGGAGATGACAGGCAAATTAGAGGTGAGGAGAGGAGAGGAGTGGGGAGGCCTAGAGTAAAAATATCTGTCCAACCCACCATCACTGCCCAAAGTCTTTGTTGTGGGCCTCAGCCTCAGTTTCTGCATCTCCTGACCTATAGTCTGGCTTCCTACAATCCCTCTTTACAGCAACCTTCAGAGGGATCGTTGTAATACCCAGATATGAGTGTCTTTTCCCTTCTTGTAACCTTTCATGGATCCCCACTGTCTTTGGGATAAAGCCAAATTCCTCATCCTGGAATTCTACTCTGACCACTACAGCTTCATCTCCACCAACCTTCAATTTTGTCTCTATAATTTTACTTAGGCTTTCAGATTCAGAGTGGGTCTCTCTCTTCCAAAAGATCTTTATTGAGCTCCAAGGCTGGGTGAGGTTCCCCACCCTGGGTTGCTCCATCTTCCTGGACTATTTTCTGTCTAGCACTGATAACTCCCTATGATCACTATCCATGTCTTCCCAGACCAGGTGCTCCCCAAGGGCAGAACTTGGATTTGATTCCCTTTGTGGTTTGGGGGTCAGGGTGCTGGGGGCTCACTGGCTATTCACCCTAGAAAGGCTTCTCTTAGGACTGGTGCTCCCCAACCCCTCTCAGCCTCAGAATCACTTACTCAGCTGACCATGAGTCAAGGGACTGAGGCCTGAGACTTTGACCACATAGAACTCCAGGTGGGGTAGTTGCAGGGTGCTGGGGTGCCTGTGGCAGTACCAGAGAACAAGGAACTCGAGGTGGGGCCTAAGGTGAAGGGTAAGGCAGGCTGTAGCAATCACATGGATCTCCAGCTGGGGCCTCTTCAGCAAAGCAGGCTGGTCCTAGGATAGGAGCAAGGTACTTTCGCCTTGCACAGATATGGAACTGTGGAGGATGGTGATAATGTAGGCCCCTGGTTTATCTGTAGTAACAGTGAAAACATGGAAGTATGTGGTTCTGCTCCTTGTGGTCTTGCCTTGGTGGTGCCCCAAGTGGGCATCCATATACATGCAATTCTGGAGGGAGGAGAGTGGGTGCGTGGAGCATGGGCTTTCACATGGTCATTCACATGGTTACCCATGGCACAGGAAGGCATGAGAGGGCCTGGGGTCCAGATGAAGTAGTGTAGATTTGTGGTTAGAAAGCAGGCTCCTGAGGAAAGTGCTCCTACCAGGTATTATCTGGATGCTCCTACTTGTACAGTGTGTGGGCATGTATGTATGTGTATACATGCTCACCCCAGTGGGTCTGTTTGCATGTATGTGTATGTTTCTGAGTGTGTAAATGTGTGTGTTTGGTTAGTTCATATGAATATCTCTGGGCTTATCAGTGCATCTGCATATTTAAGGAAGATGCTATGTTACAGTATATATATATATTTTTGTTGTATGTTTATCCATGTCTCTGGATATGTTGGCGTTGCATATCTTGGTGAGTATTTTATGTTGTATGTGTCTGGTTGTATGTTGTTATATATTGACATGTATCTGGGGGTGTCACTTCTGTCTGTGTGTCATGGTGATTATATGTATACGTTGGTGTATTTTATTTTATTTTATTCATATATTTTTAAAATTTATTTATTTAAATTTAAGTTAGTTACCATATGGTGTAGTATTGGTTTCCAGAGTAGAACTCAATTATACATATAACATCCAGTGTTCATCCCATCAAATTCCCTCCTTAATGCCTATCACCCATTTAGCCAATCCCCACCAACCTCCCCTCCAGCAACCCTCAGTTTGTTCTCTGTATTTAAGAGTTTCTTATAGCTCCCCTCCCTCTCTGTTTTTATCTTATTTTACCATCCCTTCCCTTATGTTCATCTGTTGTGTTTCTTAAATTCCACATAGGAGTGAAATCGTATGATACTTGTCTTTCTCTGACTGACTTATTTCTCTTAGCATAATACCCTCTAGTTTCATCCACATTGTTGCAAATGACAAGATTTCATTCTTTTTTATCACTGAGTAGTATTCCATTGTGTATATATACCACATCTTCTTTATCCATCCATCAGTCGATGGAAATTTGGGCTCTTTCCATACTTTGACTATTGTTGATAGCGCTGGTATAAACATTGGGGTGCATGTGACCCTTGGATTCAGCATTTTTTTATCCTTTGGAAAAATGCCTAGTAGTGTAATTTCTGGGTCATAGGATAGTTCTTTTTAATGTTTTGAGGAACTTCCACACTGGTTTTCAGAATGGCTGCACAAATTTGCATTTCTACCAACAGTGCAAAAGGGTTGCCCTTTCTCTGCATCCTTGCCAACATCTGTTTTTTCCTGAGTTGTTAATTTTAACATTATGACTGTTGTGAGGTTGTATCTCATTGTGGTTTTCATTTGTATTTCCTTGATGATGAGTTCTGTTGAGCATCTTTTCATGTGTCTGTTAGCCATCTGGATGTCTGCTTTGGAAAAGTGTCTATTCATGTCTTCTGCCCATTTCTTCACTGGATTATTGATTTTTGGATGATGAGTTTGATAAGTTCTTTATATATTTTGGATAGTAACCCTTTATGCCATTTGAAAATATTTTCTCCCACTCCATCGGTTGCCTTTTAGTTTTGTTGATTGTTTCCTTCACTGTGCAGAAGCTTTTTATCTTGATGAGGTCCCAATAGTTCATTTTTGCTTTTATTTCTTTTGCCTCTGGAAACATACCTAGTAAGAAGTTGCTGTGGTTGAGGTCAAAGAGGTTGCTGCCTATTTTCTCCTGTAGGATTTTGATGGTTTCCTGTCTCACATTTAGGTCTTTCATCCATTTTGAATTAATTCTTGTGTATGGTATAAAAAAGTGAGCCCTCTGAAAACAGGGCTTATAATGCTTCTTCTTTTGGCTCCTTCTCCATGACAATACCTAGCATAGGACCAGGCACATAGGAGGTTCATGAAATAGGAAATGTAGGTTCTAATATTAGGTACCATTATAGGGCACTTGTTATGTTCCAGGCACTGTGCTAAATACTTAGATGCATCAGTTCATTTAATCCTCATAGCAACACAATGAAAAAGGTACTGATATTATATGCATTTTATAGTTGACAACACTGAAGCTCAGAGAGGTAGAGTGACTTGCTTAAGGTTGCACAGTTAGTCACTGATGAACCAGGGATTCAAACCCATATTTTGGAGGTGTTAAATATTATGCCTTCAAATTTTATATAGTTATGGATTTCAGAGACCACAGGGAATACCATTTGTGACCTACCTTTCTCTACATCTTAAACTGATATAAGATGCCTTGGATGCTTTTAAGTGGATCAGAGTCTTTCTTCCCACAGGATGAGCTCGGGGTATAGGTCACACATTCTGGAATAGGGAGCTCAGCACCATATTCCCATTTTCATTCAGAGGACTGAGACATAGAGGACGATGACCTTTCCTGAGAATCCGTTTAATTCCATTTGATCTGAAAGCATATATTGTATGATTTATATACTGTTTTAAATTTGTTAAGGTGTGTTTTATTGCCCACAATGCAGTCTATCTTGGCAAATGTTCCATGTGAGTTTGAGATGGATGTGAATTGTACTGTTTTGGGATGAAGTATTGTGTAGATGTCAATTAGACCCAATTGATTGAGGGTACTCTTTAGTATGTCCTTACTGATTTTCTGCCCGGTGGATCTGTCCATTTATGATAAAGGGGAGCTGAAGTCTCTAACTATAATAGTGGTGTCAACTATTTCTTTTGCAGTTCTATAAGTTTTTTCCTCATGTTTTTTTGATGTCTTATTGTTATGTGCATTACGCACTAAAGATTGTCATGTCCTCTTTGAGAGTCATTGTATAATTATAATTATACAAGTTTTTTCAGTTTAAAAGCAGTCATTGTTTATTAACTGACCAAATTATAAAAATAATGATGGTAGATACCTTCCTTCTAATAAGCCTTGTTGATCTGGTCTTCCCTGTTGCCAGCATCTCCAACTTACACAAAATGGGTGATCTTTTTCTTCATTCCACTTCATGGAGAAGAAGAGACCACAGAGAGTATTTTTGAAAGGCCACAAGAAGTATTTTTGCTTCCTTGAAACACTTTACAGTAGGATAGATCTTGTCCTCCATGCAGATTATGGAATACTTACCAAGACATAGAGAAATAAGTGTGTTATCTGTCAGAGAAATTTGCTTTTTGTTCTTATACAAGGCATCTCGTTATCCCTGATAATTTACTTGTTCTAAAGTCTATTTTGTCTGAAATTAGTATATCTGCTCAAGATTTCTTATGATTGGTATTAGCATAGTATATCTTTTCTCCATACCATTACCTTTAATCTATCTGTGTTGTTACTTTTATGTTTTTATTTTCTTTATTTTTATTTTCTTTATTTTTAAATTTACATCCAAGTTAGTTAGCATATACTGCAAAAATGATTTCAGGGATAGATTCCTTAATGCCCTTTACCCATTTAGCCCATCCCCCTTCCCACAACCCCTCCAGTAACCCTCTGTTTGTTCTCCATATTTAAGAGTCACTTAGGTTTCATCCCCCTCCATGTTTTTATATCATTTTTCCTTCCCTTCCCTTGTGTTCATCTGTTCTGTGTTTCAAAGTACTCATATGAGTGAAGTCATATGATATTTGTCTTTTGCTGACTAACTTTGCTTAGCATAATACCCTTTAGTCCCATCCACGTACTTGCAAATGGCAAGATTTCATTCTTTTTGACTGACAAGTAATACTCCATTGTATATATATACCACATCTTCTTTATCCATTCATCCATCAATGGACATTTGGGCTCTTTCCATACTTTGGCTATTATTAATAGTGCCACTATAAACATTGGGGTGCATGTGCCCATTGGAAAGAGCATACCTGTATCCCTTGCATAAATACCTAGTAGTGCAATTACTGAGTCATAGGGTAGTTCTATTTTTAATTTTTTGAGGAACCTCCATACTGTTTTCCAGAGTGGCTGCACCAGTTTGCATTCCCACCAGCAGTGCAGAGATCCTCTTTCTCCACATCCTCGCCAACATCTGTTGTTGCCTGAGTTGTTAATGTTAGCAATTCTGACAGGTGTGAGGTGATATCTCATGGTGGTTTTGATTTGTATTTCCCTGATGATGAGTGAAGTTGAGCATTTTTTCATGTGTCAGTTGGCCATCTAGATGTCCTCTTTGGAGAAGTGTCTATTCATGTCTTTTCCCCATTTCTTCACTGGATTATTTGCTTTTTGGGTGTTGAGTTTGAGAAGTTCTTTATAGATTTTGGATACTAACCCTTTTTGATATGTCATTTGCAAATATCTTCTCCCGTTGGTTGCCTTTCAGTTTTGCTGATTGTTTTCTTCACTGTGCAGAAGCATTTTATTTTGATGAGGTCCCAGTAGTTCGTTTTTGCTGTTGTTTCCCTTGCCCCTGGAGACGTGTTGAGTAAGAAGTTGCTGCGGCCAAGATCAAAGAGGCTTTTGCATGCTTTCTGTCTTACATTTAGGTTTTTCTTCCGTTTTGAGTTTATTTTTGTGTATGGTGTAAGAAAGCATTCCAGGTTCATTTTTCTGCATGTTGCTCTCCAGTTTTCCCTGCACCACTTGCTGAACAGACTGTCTTTATTCCATTGGATATTCTTTCCTGCTTTGTAAAAGATTAGTTGGCCATACGCTTGTGGGTCCATTTCTGGGTTCTCTGTTCTGTTCCGTTGATCTAACTGTCTGTTTTCGTGCCAGTACCATACTGTCTTCATAATTACAGCTGTGTAATACAGCTTGAATTCCGGGAATGTGATACCTCCTGCTTTGGCTTTCTTTTTCAATATTGCTTTGGCTATTCGGGGTCTTTTCTGATTCCATACAAATTTTAGGATTGTTTGTTCAAGTTCTATGAAGAATGCTGGTGTTATTTTGATATGGATTGCATTGAATATGTAGATTTATTTGGGCAGTATTGACATTTAAAAAATTTTTTTAACATTTATTTATTTTTGAGAGACGGAGCATGAGCAGAGGAGGGGCAGAGAGAGAGAAAGAGACACAGAATCTGAAGCAGGCTGCAGGCTCTGAGCAAGCTGTCAGCACAAAGCCTGATGCGGGGCTCGAACCCACAAACTGTGAGATCATGACCTGAGCCGAAGTTGGATGCTCAACCGACTGAGCCACCCAGACACCCCAGGGAGTATTGAGATTTTAATAATATTTGTTCTTCCTATCCAGAAGCATGGAATATTTTTCCATTTTTTTGGTGTCTTCTTGCATGTCTTTCATATGCTTTCTATAGCTTTCAGTATAAAGATTTTTTTTACCTCTTTGGTTAGATTTATTCCTAGTTATTTTATGGTTTTTGGTGCAATTGTAAATGGGATCATTTCCTTGATTTCTCTTTCTGTTGCTTCATTGTTGGTGTATAGAAACTCAACTGATTTCTGTGCACTGATTTTGTATCCTGCAACTTTGCTGAATTCATGAATCAGTTCTAGTAGTTTTTTGGTGGAATATTTTGGATTTTCCACATAGAGTATCAGGTCATCTGTGAAGAGTGTAAGTTTGACCTCATCTTGGCTGATTTGGATGCCTTTATTTCTTTCTGTTTTCTGATTGCTGAGGCTAAGACTTCCAATACTATGTTGAATAACAGTGGTGAGAGTGGACATCCCTTTTTCCCGACCTTAGGGGAGAAAACTCTCAGTTTTTCCCCATGGAGGATGATATTAGTGTTGGGTCTTTCATATATGGCTTCTAGATATCGAGGTATGATCATTCTATCCCTACTTTCTTGAGGGTTTTTATCTAGAAAGGATATTGTATTTTGTCAAATGCCTTCTCTGCATCTATTGAGAGGATCATGTGGTTCTTGTCCTTTCTTTTATTGATATGATGAACCACATTGATTGCTTTTGTGGGTATTGAACCACCCCTTGCATCCCAGGTATAAATCCCATTTGGTAGTGGTGAAAAAAATTTTTAATGTATTGTTGGATCTGGTTGGCTAATATCTTATTGAGGATCTTTGCATCCATGCTCATCAGGGAAATTGGTCTATAGTTCTCCTTTTTAGTGGGGTCTTTGTCTGGTTTTGGAATAAAGGCAATGCTGGCTTCATAGAAAGAGTTTTGAAGTTTTCCTTCCATTTCTATTTTTCAGAATAACTTCAAGAAAATAGGTGTTACCTCTTCCTTAGATGTTTGGTAGAATTCCCCTGGAAAGACATGTGGCCCTGGACTCTTGTTTTTTTGGGAGATTTGTGATTACTAATTTGATTTGTTTACTGTTTATGGATCTGGTCAAATTTTCTACTTCTTCCTGTTTCAGTTTTGGTAGTGTATATGTTTCTAGGAATTTGTCCATTTCTTCCAGGTTGCCTATTTTATTGGCATATAATTGCTCATAATATTCTCTTAGTATTGTTTTTATTTCTGCTCTGTTGGTTGTGATCTCTCCCCTTTCATTCCTGATTTTATTTATTTGGGTCATTTCCTTTTTCTTTTTGATCAAACTGCCTAGTGGTTTATCAATTTTGCTAATTCTTTCAAAGAACCAGCTTCTGGTTTCATTGATCTGTTCTATTGTTTGTTTGTTTGTTTGTTTGTTTCAATAGCATTGATTTCTGCTCTAAAATTTATTATTTCCTGTGTTCTGCTGGATTGGGGTTTTATTTTCTGCTCTTTTTCCAGCTGTTTAAGGTGTAAGGTTTGATTGTGTATCTGAGACCTTCCTTCCTTCTTTAGGAAGCCTGGATTGCTATAGACTTTCTTCTAATACTGCCTTGCTGCATCCCAGAGGCTTTGGGTTGTGGTGTTATCATTTTCATTGGCTTACGTGTACTTTTTAATTTCCTCTAGTTTCTTGGTTAGCCCATTTATTCTTTAGTATAATGTTCTTTAGTCACAAGTATTTGTTACATTTACAAATTTTTACTTGTGGTTGATTTTGAGTTCATACAGCATTGTGGTCTAAAAATATGCACAGTATGATCTCTATCTTTTTGTACTTGTTGAGGGCTGATTTACATCCCAGTATGAGGTCTATTCTGGAGAATGTTCCATGTGCACTGGAGAAGAATGTATGTTCTGCTGCTTTAGGATGAAATGTTCTAAATATATCTGTTAAGTCCATCTGTTCCAGTGTGTCAAAGACATTGTTTCTCTGTTGATTTTCTGACTAGATGATCTGTTCATTGTTGTAAGTGGGGTGTTGAAGTCCCCTACTGTTATGGTACTCTTATCAATCAGTTTCTTTATGTTTGTGATTAATTGATGTATATATTTGGGTGCTTTCACATTTGGAGCATAAATGTTTACAATTGTTAGGTCTTTCTGGTGGATAGACCCCTTGATTATGATATAATTCCCTTCTTAATCTCTTATTACAGTCTTTATTTCAAAGTCTAGATTGTCTGATATAAGTATGGCTACTCCTGCTTTCTTTTGTTGACCATTAGCATGATAGATGGTTCTCCATCCCCTTACTTTCAATCTGAAGGTGTCTTTAGGTCTAAAGTGGGTCTCCTGTAAACAGCATATAGATGGATCTTGTTTTCTCCTCCATTCTGTTACCCTACATCTTTTGATTGGAGCATTTAGTCCATTGACATTTAGAGTGAGTACTGAAAGATATTAATTTATTGCCATTATGATGCTTTTAGAGTTGGAGTTTCTTGTGATATTCTCTGGTCCTTTCTAGTCTTTGTTGCTTTTGGTCTTTATTTTTTTCATCTTTTCTCCCCTCAAGGAGTCCCCTTTAAAATTTTTTGCAGGGCTAGTTTAGTGGTCACAAACCCCTTTAATTTTTGTTTGTCTGGGAAATTTTTAATCTCTCCTATTTTGAACAACAGCCTTGCTGGATAAAGAATTCTTGGCTGCATATTTTTCTGATCCAGCACATTGAATATATCCTGCCACTCCTTTCTGGCCTGCCAAGTTTCTGTGGACAGGTCTGTTGGAAACCTGAGCTGTCTTCCCTTGTACCTTAAGGACTTTTTTTCTCTTGCTGCTTTCATGATTCTTTCTTTGCCTGAGTATTTTGTGAATTTGACTATGATATGCCTCATTGATGGTCGGTTTTTGTTGAATCTAATGGGAGTCCTCTGTGTTTCCTAGATTTTGATGTCTGTGTCTTTCCCCAGGTTAGGAAAGTTTTCCACTATGATTTGCTCACATAACCCTTCTATCCCTTTTTCTCCCTCTTCATCTTCTGGGACCCCCATGATTCTGATGTTCTTTTTTAATGTATCACTGAGTTATCTAATTCTTAAATCATGCTCTTTTGCCTTAGTCTCTCTATTTTTTTTTTCTGTTTCATTATTCTCCATAAGTTTGCCCTCTAATCACTGATTCTGTGCTCTGCCTCATCCATCCTTGCCGCCATGGCATCCATTTGAGATTGCAGCTCAGTTATAGCATTTTTTATTTCATTCTGACTAGCGTTTGTTTCTTTTATGTCTGAAGAAAGGGATTCTAATCTATTTTTGACTCTAGCTAGTATTCTTATCGTGATTCTAAATTCTGGTTCAGGCATCTTGCATGTATCTGTGTTAGTTAAGTCCCTGGGTGTTGTTTCTTCCTGCTCGTTCTTTTGGGGTGAATTCCTTCGTTTGTTATTTTAAAGGGAGGAAAGGAATTAATGAGTTTTAAATAATTTTTTAATTAAAATTAAAAAAAATTAAAATTAAAAAAATAAAAACAACAAACACAAAAAAGAAATAAAATAAATGATGCTAGATCCTAGGTGTGTTTTGGTCTGGTTGTTGAAAAGGGCTTGAAGATTAGAGAAAAGAAGGGGAAAGAACAAATAAAAGGAATCATTTGAAATTTTGAAAAAATGAATACACTGAAATAGAGTAAAATGAAATGATGGAAGCAAAATAGAATTTGAAATAACTTACACAAAAGTAAAAAAATATAGTAGAAAAAAATTTTTTAAATATTTTAAGAAAAATTGAAAATAAAAATGAATTTTCTCTTTCTGTATTCAAGAAAAAGAAAAGAATCGAGAAAGAGAGAAAAAAGGAACAAAAACAGAATTGAAATATGGACCAGTGAAATGACTGAAATACGATTGAAATTACTTCTGTTTCACCTAGAAGTCAAACTAGGAAGTGCTTTATAGTCCGTAAACTAAGCAGGCAGAGAGACTTGTGTTCCTGAAGAGCGAGGTTGGCCCAGTTGGGCAGGGCCTAGTTTAATGGCTCTGTTCTCCACTAGATGGCGCTGTTTAGCTTACTGGGATGGATTGTTTTGACCCTTGTAGGTATGTATACTCATGCACAGGAGTGGTGAAAATGGCATCACCCAGCTACCCAGGCTCTAGTATCAGAACTCTGTTCTCCCCGATCAGCAATTGCTCACCTGTCCTTTGTCTTCAGCTTCCATCCGCTCCCTGCTTTTACACTGTCCATGACCAAGCCCCAGGCAGCACCTCCCTCCTGAGTTTTATCTCAGATGCTACTATGTTTTACAACTCCTTATTTCTGAGGGATTGTGGCTTTGACCCATTCTGCCCCTCTGGGGGAAGATCTCACTGAGCAATGGCCCAGGTGCTGGCTGCACCCAGGAACATTCGCGGGATCATGCTGCTGCCGATGCCCAGAGACTGCAGCTGGGTGCTAGCCCACCCCAGAAAATGTTCACGCAATTGTATAGCAGCAGCATTTCAGGGATTATGGCAAATCACAACATGCATCTGGCACCAGATTTCACCCCAATGACCTTGTTCCAGCACCAAGTGAATATTGTTGTTCTCCCGGGCCCACCAGGGCCTTTGCCTGTGGGGGAGCCATACAAACTACCAGATTTACTCCCAGCAGGGGAACCTCCTCTACCTGTGTGGCCCAAAGACCCCGGACTTCACTCTGCTCCTGGGGATTTGCCCCACCTGGGGATTCGCCAGGTGTCGAGCTGTGGAGTTTCAGACTCTGCACTCCCCCTGTTTATAGAGTCTTAATGGAATTTAAACCCTCTCCTTTCTCCTTTCTCTAAGTTCAGTCCCTGCAGCTGTTTCCACTTTTCCACTTTCTCTCCAGCTGCTTTTGGGGTAGGTTCTTTTCCCGTATTCTTCCCCCATCTCTGTCCTCTCTTCCACATGCAAAAACAGCTCCCTGCCCTCCGTGGCTTCTCTCTCCCCCAGTTCACCTTTCCACACTGCATACCTGCTGAGTTCTGTGGTTCAGGTGGTGCAGATTGTTGTGTTAATCCTCAAATCGGTTTTCTATACATGCAGGATGGTTTAGTGTTGATCTGGCTGTATTTCATGGATGAGAGACACACACAAAAAAATGTTCCATGCTGTTTCACCATTTGGCTCCTCCCCATCTGTGTCTTTTTTTTTTTTTTAAACAGGATTCTTGTAGGGGTGCCTGGGTGGCTTGGTTGGTTAAGCGTCCGACTTTGGCTCAGGTCACGATCTCACGGTCCCTGAGTTTGAGCCCCGCGTCGGACTCTGTGCTGACAGCTCGGAGCCTGGAGCCTGTTTCAGATTCTGTGTCTCCCTCTCTCTCTGCCCCTCCCCTGTTCATGCTCTGTCTCTCCCTGTCTCAAAAAATAAATAAACGTTAAAAAAAAAATTAAACAGGCTTCTTGTAGACAACATATAGTTGGGACTGGTTTGTGTGTTTGTTTTTGTTATGTTCTGTTTTGTTTCAATAAACACTGATAATCTCTTTTACTTGGTCTATTTAGACCATTCATAGTTAAACTAATTACTGTTATAGTTAGATTAATATTTGCCATATTTTTAACTGTTTTATATTTGCTGCCCTTGTTTTTATTTCTTCTTCTTCTTCTTCTTCTTCTCTCCCTTCTCCTCCTCCTCCTCCTTCTCCTCCTCTTCTCTTCTTTTTCTGTCTTCTGTGGTTTTAATTGAGTCTTTTATATGATCCCATTTTCTCTTGTCTCTTAGCATATACATTATGTTTTTAATTTTTTTCTTAGTGGTTGCTCTAGAGTTTGCAAAATGCTTTTACAACTAATCCAAGTTCAGGGGCGCCTGGGTGGCGCAGTCGGTTAAGCGTCCGACTTCAGCCAGGTCACGATCTCGCGGTCCGTGAGTTCGAGCCCCGCGTCGGGCTCTGGGCTGATGGTTCAGAGCCTGGAGCCTGTTTCCGATTCTGTGTCTCCCTCTCTCTCTGACCCTCCCCCGTTCATGCTCTGTCTCTCTCTGTCCCAAAAATAAATAAACGTTGAAAAAAAATTAAAAAAAAAAAAACAACTAATCCAAGTTCATTTTCAGAAAACACTATACAGCTTCATGTGTAGTGCAAGTGCCTTGTAGCAATATCCAATGCATCCCTCATGTCTCTTATATAACATTGCTGTCATTAATTTCAGTTATTAATAAGCTATATTCACTGAAAACATTATTTTTTTTAATTTTTTTTCAACGTTTATTTATTTTTGGGACAGAGAGAGACAGAGCATGAACGGGGGAGGGGCAGAGAGAGAGGGAGACACAGAATCGGAAACAGGCTCCAGGCTCCGAGCCATCAGCCCAGAGCCTGACGCAGGGCTCGAACTCACGGACCGCGAGATCGTGACCTGGCTGAAGTCGGACGCTTAACC
>NW_024420010.1:0-6926 GCF_014898765.1 Herpailurus yagouaroundi | reverse complement strand
CCAGACGCCCCTGAAAACATTATTTATATTGTTATTTGATCAAACTGTTTTGTTAGATCAATTAATTAAAAAAAGAAGAGTTTATTTTTCCTTAATTTATTCTTTCTCTGACACTCTTCCTTTCTTTATGTAGATCCAAGTATCTGAGCTATACCATTTCCCTTCTCTCTTAAAAACCTCTTCAAACATTTTCCTATGCAAGGTAGGTTTACTGGCAACAATTCTCTCAATTTTTGTTTGGCTAATAAGATCTTTATATCTCTTTCACATTATAAAGACAATTTTGCTGTATACAGAATTCTAGGCTAGTAGTTTTTTCTTCTTCAACATGTTAAATATTTAACTTCAATTTCTTTTTGTTGTATGGTTTCTTAAGAGAGGTCCAATTTCTATGGGCATTATTTTTTCAGGATTTTCTCTTTGTCTTTGATTTTCTACAGTTTGAATAGGATATGCCTATGTGTAGATTTCTTGGTATTTAGCCTTCAGAGTGTTCTCTGACCTTCCTAGATCTGTGGTTTAGTGGCTGTAACTTATTTTGGAAAATTTGTATCCACTATTCCTTCAAATATTTCCTTCTTTACTTTCTGTTACTTTCTTTCTTCTCCTCCTGTTATTCCCACTACACACATATGTTATACTTTTGTAGTTGTACCCAGTTATTGGATATTCCTTTTTGTTTTATTTTGTTTTATTTTATTTTTTTCCCTTTGCTATTCACTTTGAGAAGGTGCTGTTGACATATCCTCAAGCTTATGGACTTGTTAATTATCCATGTTCAATCTACTAATGAACCCACCAAAGGCATTTTTCATTCCTCATACAGTGAACAGAAGACTTCAGGGAGGTCCTTATCACAGAGATAAAAAATCAGTCAGAAATGAAAAATGCAATAACAGATTCAAAACCATGTGATGCAATGACTAGGATGGAAGAAACACAGGAATGAATAAGTGATACATAAGATAGAATAATGGAAAATACTAAAGCTGAAAAAAAGAGAAAAAGAATAACTATGGATTGGGGCACTTGGGTACCTCAGTCGGTTGATTGACCTACTCTTGATTTCAGCTCAGGTCATGATCTTTCTCATGGTTTGTGAGTTTGTGTCCCACATCAGGCTCAGCACAGTTTGGGATTCTCTCTCTCTCCTTCTCTCTCTGCCTCTCCCCCCACTCTCTTTCTCTCAAAATAAATAAATAAACATGATCTCTGGATCATGAGAATAGACTTAGGGAACTAAGTTACTCCATCAAATGTAATAATATTCACATTATAAGAGTCCCAGAAGAAGTGAGAGAAAAGCGAGAAGATTTATTTAAATAAATAATAGCTAAAAGCTGCCCTAATCTGGGTAAGGAAACAAACATCTAGAACCAGGAGACCCAGAAAACTCCCATCAAAATCACCAAAAGTGGGCCAACACAAAGACATATTTTAACTAAATTTGATAAATATAGTGATCAAGGAAAAAATTTTAAAAGAAGTGGAATAATAAATAAACATTAAGAAAAAAACTTAAAAAAAAAAAAGAAACTGAGGGGGTGAAGAGGGGCACCTAAATGGCTCAGTCAGTTGAGCATCTGACTTTGGCTCAGGTCATGATCTTATGGTTCTTGAGTTCAAGCCCCACATTGGACTTGCTGCTGTACTGCTGTCAATGAAGAGCATGCTTCAGATCTTCTGTCCCCCTCTCTCTGCCCCTCCCCCAATTTCAGTCTTCCAAAAATAAATAAACATTTAAAAAAAGAAAGCAAAGGGAAGAAAAAAACATTTATCATGCAGAAGGATGCCAAAAGAAAGTCAGAATAGCAATTCTTTTTTTTTAATTTGTTTAATGTTTATATATTTTTGAGACAGAGAGAGACAGAGCATGAGCAAGGGAGGGGCAGAAAGAGGGGGGACACAGAATCTGAGGCAGGCTCCAGGCTCTGAGTTGTCAGCACAGAACATAACACAGGGCTTGAACTCACAAACCGTGAGATAATGACCTGAGCTGAAGTCATCACACTTAGTGGCCATACCCATTTAGCTCATACCCCATTCACCTCCCCTCCAGCAACTCTCAGTTTTTTCTCTGTATTTGAGTCTCATAGCTCCCCTCACTCTCTGTTTTTATCTTATTTTTCCTTCCCTTCTCTTATGTTCATCTACTGTGTTTCTTAAATTCCACATAGATGTGAAATCATATATTTGTCTTTCTCTGACTGACTTATTTCACTTAGCATAATACACTCTAGTTCCATCCATATTGTTGCAAATGAAAGATTTCATTCTTTTTCATCACTAATATTCCATTGTGTGTGTGTGTGTGTGTGTGTGTGTGTGTATCACATCTTCTTTATCCATCAATCATTAGATGGACATTTTGGCTCTTTCCATAATTTGGCTATTGTTGATAGCCCTGCTATAAACATCGGGGTGCATTTGCCCCTTCGAATCAGCACTTTTGTATCCTTTGGATAAATACATAGTAGTGCAATAGCTGGGTCATAGGTTAATTCTATTTTTAATTTTTTGAAAAAACTCCATAGTGTCTTTCAAAGTGGCTGCACCAGTTTTCATTCCCACCAACAGTGTAAAAGGGTTGCCCTTTCTCTGCATCTTTGTCAATATCTGTTTTTTCCTGAGTTGTTAATTTGAGCCATTCTGACAGGTGTGAGGTGATATTTCATTGTGGTTTTGATTTGTATTTCCCTGATGATGCATTATGTTGAGCATCTTTTCACGTATCTGTTAGCCATTTGGATGTCAAACTAGATTTTATATCAAAGACTATAACAAGAGATGAAGAATGGCAACATTCATAATAAAGAGGACAATACAAGAAGATCTAATAATTATAAATATTTATGCACCCAACATAGGAGCCCCCAAAATATAAAACAATTAATAACAAACATAAATGAGCTTATGGATAATAATACAATAATAGTAAGGGACTTTAACACTCAACTTACATCAATGGAAAGATCATCTAAGCAGAAAATCAATAAGGAAACAATGGCCTTGAATGACACACTGGAAGAGATGGACTTTACAGATATATTGAGATAATTCTATCATAAAACAGCAAAATTCACATTCTTTTCAAATGCACATGGGATATTCTCCAGAATAGATCACATACTACATCACAAATTGTGCTTCAACAAATACAAAAAGACTTAGTTTGAGGCACCTGGGTTATTCAGTTGGCTAAGTGTCCAATTATTGATTTCAGTTTAGGTCAAGATCTCACAGTTCATGAGATCTAGCCCTGTGTCAGTCTCCATACTGATAGCACGGGGCCTGCTTGGGATTCTCTCTCTCCCCTCTCCAGCTCACATGCTTTCTCTCTCTCTCTCTCTCTCTCTCTCTCTCTCTCTCTCTAAAAATAAATAAACTTTAAAAACACATTTAAGAAAAGATTGAGATTGTACCATGCATATTTTGTGACCACAATGCTATGAAACTTAAAGTCAACCACAAAAAATATGGAAACTCCACAAATGCATCAAGGTTCAGCAACATTGCTATTAAATAATGAATGGGTCAACTATGAAATAGAAGAAGAAATAAAAAATACATGGAAAGAAATGAAATAAAAACACAATAGTCCAAAACCTTTGGGATTCAGCAAAAGCAGTCCTCAGTGTATAGTATATAGCAACACAGGCTAGCCACAACAATTAGACAACAAAAAGAAATTAAAAAGCATCCAAATTAGCAAAGAAGAAGTAAAACTTTCACTATTTGAAGATGATATGATACTTAATATAAAAAACCTGAAAGACTTCACCAAAAAATTGCTAAAACTGATGCATTAATTCAGTAAAGTCACAGGTTACAAAATCAATATGCAGAACTGTGTTGCTTTTCTATACACTAATAATGAAGCAGCAGAAAGAGAAATCAAGGTATCAATCCCATTTGCACTTACACAAAAAAACATAAGATACTTAGGAATAAACCTAATCGAAGCGGAAAAGACCTGTTCTCTGAAAGCTATAAGATGGTGGGAGAGCTAAGATGGTGGCATAGTAGGAGGATCCTAGGATTCCCTTATCCTTCAAACACAGCTAGATAACTATCAAATCATTCTGAATGCCCAAGAAATCAACCTAAAGACTGATATAACAAACTGTACAGTTAGAAGGAGAGAAGAGGCTACATTGAGGAAGGTAGGGAGTGTGAAGATGTGGTTTGGGGGAGAAAGGGATTATAGGAGTTGCAGAGGAAAGGGTGCCCTGGTTGCCATAAAAGGCAAGAGAGAGTGGAGTACACAAGGATATGCACAAGGAGAACACTTTTCCAAAGCCATTGGCTGGGAAAATGATAGGGTATCATTTTCATGAGTTTTTGCAAACAGTGGGGCATAAAGACTGGAATTTTAGAAGTCCCAGAGCTTGGCTGGGATAGAGACCTGAGGATGATGACATGGAGATGAGGTAGGCAAGCAACCCCAGGGCCAGACTGCACGGTCTGAGAATCACCTAAGATGGATGGGGAGACACTACTTTTTGGAGTGCATCTGTGAGAGGTGGCATTGCCTCTCTGGGGACAAAAGAACTGGTGGGTGCCACTTCCCTACCTCCCACACATAGGTACACAGTCACTGTTGAGGACAGCAAACCCTGGCACAGGCTGTTTAGTCTGCTTTGCCCTGAAACTAATACCCCTGTGTTCTGGCGTGACACCATTCTGGGTCAGACCTGCGTCAGTCCCAGTGTGGTGAGATCCTTTCCCAGAGCACCAGGTCCCTGAAGCTGGAATTTTAAAACTCAGCAGCCATGGCTGAGATAGAACCCAAGCTGTGCTGTGCTGCTGTAGGCAGGTAAGCAACCTAGAGACATACAGTGTGAAAACAGAGATCTGAAAAAAGCTAGGGAAGCATGGGAGGGGGTGGTATTCACTCCTTTGGTAGTGTTTTCCTGAAAGCATCAAGTATGAACTTCCATTTCTGGGGACAAAGGAGCTGGCTGGTGCCAATTCCTTGCCCTGCCCCCCAGCATAAGCCAAATTAAATAAACAGCACACTGCCAACACTGGCACCTTTCCTGCTTATAACAAACCCCACCCCCTTGTGCTCTGCTGATACTACTGCTGTTCTCAGGCAAGTGTGCCTAAGGACCAGCTTAGCATGTCCCTTCCACAGAAGACCAGCAGAAACCCTCCCACACACAAGGTCTAATGACCACAGAGATTGGCAAAGCATTAATTCTAGTGAAAATAGCATCAACTCTCTTGTAACAAGCAAACCAGAGCACACCTAGTTAAAACTCACCACTCCCTGGCCAAGGTCCAAACACTCCCCACTGCAGGCAAGGAGAACCTCTGCAAACCACTGGCCTTAGGGATAGAACAGCCAAAACACAGCAGCAGAGTGCATGCAGCACACACCAGAGACACTTCCTGAAGTGCCAGGCCCTGGACATTATATAACCTCTTCTTCATAACATCATTACTTGCAGGAACAGGAAATATAATGCACTTTTCTAACACAGAGAAGACAGAGACCTAGACAAAATGCCAAGATGGATGAATTCATCCCAAAAGGAAGAACAAGAAAAGGTCATGGTCAGAGATCTAATCAATACAGATATAAGTAATACACCTGATCCAGAATTTAAAGCAACAATCATAAGGATACTAGCTGGACTAGAAAAAAAGCATGGAAGGCATCAGGGAGACACTTACCACAGAGATAAAAGACCTAAAAAAACCAATCAGGACAAAATGAAAAATGAAGTAACTAAGATTCAAAACTGACTGGATATAATGACAATGAAAATGGAAGAATCAGAGGAACAAATAAGTGATGTAGAAGATAAAGTTATGGAAAATAATGAAGTTGAACAAAAGAGAGAAAGAAAAATTTTAGATCATGAGAGTAGACTTAAGGAACTCAGTGACTCCATCAAACATAAGAACATTTGTATCATAGACATCCCAAAAGAAGAAAAGAGAGAGAAAGGGACAGGTTTATTTGAGGAAATAACAACAGAAAACTTCCAAAATCTGAGGAAGGAAACAAACATTCAAATCCAAAAGAGACAGAGAACTCCCATCTAAATCAACAATAGAAGGCCAACCCCAAGACATATTGTAGTTAGATTTGCAAAATATAGTGATAAATTAAAAATGCTAAAAACAGCAAGACAAAAGAAACCTTAAATTACAAGGGAAAGCCCATAATGCTAGCAGCAGACCTCTTCACAGAAACTTGACAAGCCAGAAGGGAATGGCATGATGTATTTAACATGCTGAATGGGAAAAAATCTATAGCTAAAAATTATCCAGCAAGGCTATCATTCAAAATAGAAGGATACATAAAGAGTTTCCCAGACAAACAAAACGAAAGGAGTGCATGAACACTAAACCAACTCTGCAAGAAATATTAAAGGGGACTCTGAGTGGGAAAGAAAGACCAAAAGTGACAAAGACTAGAAAGGAACAGAGAAATATCTCCCAAGCCAATGAGAAAACAAGTACTAAAATGGCATGAAACACATATCTATCAATACTTAATGTGAATGTAAATGAACAAAATGCCCCAATCAAAGACATAGGGTGTCACAATGAATGAAAACAGAAGACCCATGTATATGCATCCTACAAGAGAGTCATTTTAGACCAAAAGATACCTGCATATTGAAAGTGAAGGCATGGAAAAAAAAATCATGAAAATCCCCATCAAAAAAAGCCAGAGTACCAATATTTATATCAGAACAACTATATTTTAAAATAAAGACTCTAACAGGAGATAAAGAAGGGCACAAAATCATAATAAAGAGGAATATCCAACAAGAACATCTAATGATTGCCGGGATAGAAGGAACATACTTAAAGATCATAAAAGCCATTTATGAAAAGCCCACAGCTAACATCATCCTCAACGGGGAAAAACTGAGAGCTTTTTCCCTGAGATCAGGAACACGACAGGG
>NW_024420009.1:0-7813 GCF_014898765.1 Herpailurus yagouaroundi | reverse complement strand
GGTGGGCAGGGAGGTGGGGAGGGGAAAGCAGTGGTGCAGGGGTGTAGAGGCGGCGCTTTGCTCAGCAGGCGCTCGCCGTGGGCTGTCCCATGGCCTACTTGTCACGCATTAATGTTTGCGGTCAGCTTATACCTCCCGTCGCCAGGCCTGGACAAAGTAAATGAAGGAATTGGCGCCTGGCTGGTGTATCTGTGCCCACCGCCCGTAGCTATCGTGGCCTCAGAGACTCCGGCCCTGGGATTTCTGCTCAGATCAATTCAGGGCAGAGACGTGTCTAAGAGCCTGTGTGTGTATGTGCGGGGCCTCCAAATACTAATAAGGAAAGATTACGCTCCTTTCTCCTCTCTTCGAGATTACAAATCACGTCCAGAGACGGGGCCTCTTCCAGCAGCTGCGTCTGGCTAGGCACAAACTGAAAGCCGAGCCCAGGTCTGCGTTCGGGTCACCCTTGGCTTTGACAGAAAACGCGTGTCATATTTCACTCATGGCCTCATGCCTGAAAGCAATGTCAGCTTCTGAGAAAATACAGCCCCTGTGCAAGGGAACATTACGATCCCTCGCGAAATAAAGCCTTTTCCTTCTTTTGAACTCTCCCAGCCCGCATGGAGCTCTCTCTTGTCGGGCTTTCTAGAATCATCCATCAAGTTGTGGGCCAGAACTGGCTGAGGACTTCTTTGCTGCTGTTGTTGTTTTTAAGGTTTATTGATTTTTGAGAGAGAGAGAGAGAGGGAGAGAGAAGGCATGAGCGGGGAGGGGCCGAGAGAGAGGGACAGAAGATCCGAGGCAGGGTCCATGCCAACAGCAGCAACCCCGATGCTGGGCTTGGACTCACGAGCCTGGAGATCACGCCCTGAGCCGAAGTCGGATACTCAACCGACTGGGCCACCCAGGTGCCTCTGAGGACTTCTTAATCTCAGGTTCAAAAGGCAGTAGATGCTGTGAAAACTACCAAAAATTAGACTCCGAATTCACAGCATCTTTGCTCTAGCTGGGAAGCAGGAATACTTGACTAAAGCACACAGTGTATAATGGAAGCACTTTTCCGGAGCGAGAGCTCAGGGCGCCTGAATTTTTAAGGTGTTCCTCTGACACAGTGACAATGCACACTTCCTTCCTGTAGGTTTGAAAGTCTCGTCTTTGTCTAAATCCTGTAGGTTCCCCGAAGGGAGCGATTTCTCCTTGTGCTTCTTTCATTGGCCCCTAAACCGTTCCCAGGACGTTTGCTAAATATTTCTTGACGTGTCAAGATTCTGACAGGTGGTCAGGAAGCCGCCCTTTCTCTGTTACCAGGAAAAGCTGTAAAGGGGAATCGTTCTCAGGGCGCGCTGGAGATTCGTCTGGCCAGCGGGCTTCGTTGGTGTTAGTCTCGTAAAGAATATGCTGACTGTGGCTTTTCTGTGGGTCCCGGGCCCCGTATCTTTGCCTCCAGAGAGCTGGAAATTGGGCCGTTCCTGGATCAGTGACTCAGCACTAAACAAAGTTCTCAGTCTGAGGTTTAAAATTAACTGTAAAATGCAAAAGAGATAATTCATCGGAGGGAGAAGGTGAGCAGTAGGCACATTTTGCGACATCAAAAAACCATCCTGGCACGGAGATCTGGAAGTCTGCAAACTGGGGTCTGAAGCTGCCAATTTGGGGGTAGAAAATGTTATGTAGCTTAAAACCCTTTAGGAATATTTTATCAAAAGATCCATTCCCTGTGATGTTATTTTGGGTATCTCTTTATAACCAGCTGACACGCTTCCCCTTAGCATTTCACTGACTTGAAAACCGCAGAACTCTAATTACAGTCTCTAACTAAAAAGGAAGCAGGTCTGTGAGCGGTACCTAATTGATACATTCATTTCTCTCCCCATTTCTGTCTTGTCTCAGATGATCAGGGTGAACGTGTTCATGAGTTATTTATTTTAAGGAGCAAAGAGCAGGAAGGTGGGGGTGGCATGAGCCAGAGAACATTCTCTTTCTTTCTCGTCGTCTTCTCCTTCGGTCATCCACGGTAGGGGCGGGTCACTGGACACTGTGTGGCTCAAGGGCAGTGGTTTGTGAACTTGGCATAAGGCTTGAGAAAACCTTGGTTTCCTCCTAGTGGTGGCCAGAGAAATCCCTCCTCATCCTGTGTCCACCACCTGGCTCTTCTGCCTCTCTGTGGTGCAAAGTATCTCTTTGGAGCTGGTCTCCAGGAAGGGCAGACAAGGAAAGGCCCATTTTCTAAGTCGGAAGGTATATGAGTTCTTACCACAATAGTGATGTGGACCAACTCCAAATTCAGTGACTTAGGGGCGCCTGGGAGGCTCAGTCAGTTAAGCGTCCAACTCTTGATTTCGGCTCAGGTCATCATCTCATGGTTTGTGAGTTCGAGCCCCACAACGGGCTCTGTACTGACAACGCGGTGCCTGCTTGGAATTCTCTCTCTCCTCTCTCTGCCCCTCCACTGCTCTCTCTCTCTGTCTCTCAAAATAAATAAGCTTAAAAAAAATTCAGTGACTTAGAGCAGCCATGTTTATTTTCACCCTCAAGCGTCCGTGTTATTGACTGTGGTTTGGCTGATCTTGGCTGGCCTTGTCGGGTCATTTGTGGTTCAGGCTGCCGACCAGCTGGGGCTTGGGAACAGGCTGTGGGGATTTTTCAGTTCCGCCTTGTGCATCATATTGTTTTTTTAGGGCTCTGCTGGATTCTGGCCTTACTGGCTGGTTAAGTTTCTGAAATTAAGATTTGAAGTGATTACTCGAGAGTAACTCTGAACAGAGTTAAAACTGTAATCGAATTTCCTAAGGAGTCGAATTAAAATGTGAAACTCGTATTTTGTATCCTATAGTAAGAATGTATACACCTAATATCCTTTATCTCAATCAATATTTCCAAAAGGGTGTTACATATCCACTGTGATAGGAAGCACAGCTTCAGTTATTATTTGGATAGCTTTTTTTTTTTTTTTTTTTGAACCGTGTGTTCCCCTTCTAGTTACCTTCGGTTTATAACGGCAAGGGCTAGTGGTTTTACTTTTAGAATTGTGGTGTCATTTTCTGTTCAGATGCAATTATTTGTGTAAAAAAGGGAGCAAAACTAAAGAAAAAATTGAGCAAATCATAGTGTAAGCGTGATCTGGATAAGGCAACCATTTTGAGGAGGCTTTGGAAACACCTCCGTAACCAAAGAAACGCAGCACGGGTTTCGATGACCAGGGTCCCCTCAGCAGGAGACTGGTTGCTGTTTTCTTTGTGGAAGTAGCCCCACAATTCAAGCGGTTCCTTCTGTCATTTTGGTCTTGTTCCGTCATCCTCTTGACAGGGCTCCGTGGCGACCGTACGAGCCCCGTAGGGCATGGCTTGTTCTGGGTTCAAGGCGAGCTGGCACCACCCACAGCTGGTTACAGGGGTGCCCTGGCTCTCGGTTTTCTCCTGTTTGTGCCCCGAGGGGAAGGTAATCGTGTCTTCCTCAGAGAGTACTGAAAGGATCGAATGGGTTAATACCTGATACACACCTGGGAGGGTTTCTAACACTCAACATGATGTGGTTTTATAAACTTCAGGTTTCCTGACGTGTAGACCAGGTAGCGTCCTCTCATCCCACAGTGCCGTTGGTAGTTGTGTGAAAACCCAACCAGCATGGGGACGCCCTGTCTTGTGCCTCTTCTGTCCACCTGGTAAGCGTTTGGGGTCTTTGTGTCCTGGGTACTTTGGTACTATTGCTAACTTACAACAAACCAAGTGTTTAAAAACGTTCATTTATTTGTTTTTGAGAGAGAGAGAGACCGAGAGAGAGAATCCCAAGCAAGCTCCATGCTGTCGGTGCAGAGCCCCACGCAGAGTCAATCCCACGAACCAGGAGATCAGGACCCGAGCCGAAATCAAGAGACGCTTAACCGACTGAGCCACCCAGGTGCCCCAACGACAAACCAATTTTCTAAAATCACTTTCATGAGTAAGATAAAATAAATCAGCCTGAAGGAGAGAAAAAAAAAAAAATCAGAGCCTGCGCGTAGTTCTGAGTAAATGGCGAATACTTTGAACTCCACCAGCTCTGCCTCTGACCTGCTCTGAGATTTCCGTGCTCAAGGTGGATGGGGGCACAGGGAAGCAAGGGCAGGGAAAGCCAGCTCCACCTCCCACGGGATTTGCCTCTTAGGGGACCGCTCGCACAAGGTGTCGCTTGCGCCAGACCAGACCCTGCCACAGTGTGACGAAGGGCTTATGAAGCCAAGTCACCTCCCTTTGATTCATGCTGAGGCGTCAGAAAATTGAGAAAGAATGACAAAGTTCTTCCAAATAACGCAACGTTCGGGGAACGCGGGAAGCCACTCACAGGAGAGATTTAAAAAGTGGAAGAGAAAGCATCTTGTGAAAGAAAGTGGCGCACGTGTTCACGTGGATATTTACTCCTGGGTGAATTTGCTTTTCTCCCAAAGACAAAAAGAAAAACAAACAAAACCCCACATTCCAGCTGAAGGAGGTTCAAGGTGGAACCACTCTCTACCTAAACTCAGCCTCATCCGAACAAGATGTCCAGCAGCAGAATCAAAAATCGACTCTGTTTAGCTTTTCTGGACAGTGTCGTCGCTGGGGTTTCCCCATAAGCTGAGCTGGAGGCCAGGACCTGTAGGCAGGTAGGTGGTTTAGGGAGGTGGTCTGGGGACTGCACAGAGCTCAACGGGAAGACAGAAAAAAGCCAATCTTAGGGTGCAAAGCTGATATCGTGCACGGTAATTTTAAAACGTGGCTGCACGGTTTTGGATACTCCTATGAGAGGTGGGTCTGTGCCCCTTCTCTGTGAGTCTGAGCGGTCTTGTTTTGACGTGTGACCTTCCAGGCCAGGCCACAAAGGGCCACACAAGGACTGGTGAGTTCTCTCTGCACCTTCCTGCCTCTAGAGTATTTTTTTTAAATGTTTTTTAATGTTTATTTATTTTTGAGAGAGACAGACAGACAGACAGGCAGAAAGCGAGCAGGGCAGGGGCAGAGAGAGAAGGAGACACAGAATCTGAAGCAGGCTCCAGGCTCCGAGCTGACTGTCAGCACAGAGCCCGACCCAGGGCTCAAACCCATGGACTGTGAGATCATGACCTGAGCTCACTCAAGTCGGACGCTTAAACAACGGAGCCACCGAGGCGCCCCTCCCCCCTCCTGCCTCTATAAATACCACATGCATAATTAGTAACGCTTGGCAGAAAAAGAGACATCAAATAAAAATAAAAATCATATCTTAATTTTTTTGAAACTTCAAAATGAGTACTATTTTATTTGGACTTCCTTTTTACGGTCCAAAGGTTTTCTTCTCATCCACTAAGGAATCAAAAATTGACTCTCTACTTTACCTTTCATTCCTTCCTAAAAATTGCCTTTAATTCCCTGATGGCCGCATGTCCACTAAAGACATTGGAATGTAACACACTCCAGGTTTCCAGCGATATTTCAAATATTTTCCTAAAAACGATTTTCATTTTGGCGAGACTCGGAATCCATGAACACGTTCTGTTATGCGTTCTCTTACTGTTTATATATTAAAAAAAGTAATTTTCCTTCTGTTTTACACTTCTGTTAGTGCTCTGTGTTATTTGTCTCTGGCTGCTGTGAAACAAATTCTGTTTTAAAAAAGAGTAAGTCCTGGGGCGCCTGGGTGGCGCAGTCGGTTAAGCGTCCGACTTCAGCCAGGTCACGGTCTCGCGGTCTGTGAGTCCGAGCCCCGCGTCGGGCTCTGGGCTGATGGCTCAGAGCCTGGAGCCTGTTTCCGATTCTGTGTCTCCCTCTCTCTCTGCCCCTCCCCCCTCCATACTCTCTCTCTCTCTCTCCCCAAAAAAAAAAAAAAAAAAAAAAAAAAAGAGTAAGTCCTATCTCCTTCCTCAATAACATCTGGGAAATCTGCTATTATGAACTCTTTTTTTTTTTGAAGGAATACAAAGGGCCTTGAAAATACATATTGTTACGTGTACATGAAGAGAGGAAAGGCCTTCAAACATTCCTATGATTCCCTCCAGGGTCGTTAGGAGGCACGGTTGTGAGCACAAGATTGTAACCTTCCCAGGAGAGAAAGTATCAAAAAGCCAGGCCTTAGAAAACGGTGGAGGATGATCTCTCCGCTGAACCTGGAACTTTGCTTATGTGAATAACCAACACTCCTCCTTTGTGCGACTAAATACGTGTGACAGGGAAGAAGCCACCCGGCACGGGTCCACATGCACCTGCTTGGTTTTCATTATTTTCCGCCAGGGGAAATGTACGATTTCCCCACAGCAGGGAGGCCCGCGATTGTGACACACGGGCTCCCGGATGCCCTCGGGAGGCTTCCTGAGGAGGCCTCGTGGCTGTGACGCGGGAGGCCCCGCCGCGGGCAGCGCCCGTCCTCTGCTTCTCTCTGGCTGTGAGGTTGCAGGTGGGCGGCTGGGGGGGGGGCGGGGGAGCCGGTGGCCGCAGCACCTGCAGGGTCCGCGACCGGGGCTCAGCTGCGGGCCAAGGCGGAGCTCCCCTGGGCCAGGTCCCTGCTCTGGCTCCGCCCAGAAGTTGGACTCATGAAGGAAAGCCGGCCCCTGCCTCCCGTGAACCCTCTGTCTCCATCCAGGTAGGTCCCCTAAGGCCAAGGTCAACCAGGAGCGAAGGTCCGTTTGCCCAGAACGTGGGACACCAGCGCCTCCTGGAAGGAAGAGGGGCTGGTGGACGGGCAGGGGCCGGGCCCCCACCCCTGCTCCCCAGGGCACAGTCCCCGGGAAGTCGCCCCCGTCCCTGCACACTCCTTCCCCGCTGGGAGAGGGGTCGAGAGCTGGCTTTCCTTCCCCGAGCTCTGGGAGGGCCTGCTGGGCTGACGCGCAGAGGATTTGAGTCCTGCACACAGTGGGGCCCCGGGTCTGGGCTGTTACCATGCGGGGAGCTCTTAATGCGAGAGGGGGTTTTTGGTGCCGACTTGAGGAAGTTACTCGCGTCCCCAAGGACGAAACATAGACGAGAGCTGGGTCCTTAGGGGAATGTGGGCCCAGCATCCACCATCAAGCGGCACCAACGTCTCAAAAACGTAAACAAGCGAAGCCGGGGACCGTCTGGTGGCCTGTCCGCAGCCCCTCTGAACAGACCTGGACTCTCGTTTCTCATCTGGGAGCCGAGAGGCCTCTGTCTCCTTTGTCCCCGTTCTCTCCGTCCCTCCTTCTCACCCCCTCTTTGTTCCTCTTTCTGCCTTTGCTCAAACTGCAGCCCAGAATGCCCCGCGAAGGCACGAGTCCTCTGAGAAGCAGAGCAGCCGGACGAAGGGAGAGTGTGTCCTTGATGATGCCGAGAGGCTGAAACCTTGACATTTTCCTGCGGTCGAGTTGTCTCCCCGTTTCCAGGGCTGGTGCGTCCACAGGGCCGGCGTGGGGTGTTCTGGGCACACCCGCCGCCCGAGGATGCCCCTCCCCTGCCCGTGGTGCGGGGTCCGGAAGGATCGTGGCAGGTGATCGCCGGCCCCTCAGTTTCCTCCGTGAGTCTGGGACCTGGCTCTGCCCCGGGCAGCACCCCCCTCCGGGCTCCATGCTGCCCCACGTCCAGATCGGGGTCGGTCCTGGGCTGGCGAGGTGCCCACCGTCTCCCGACCCCCTCGGGCCTGAGGGAGGCGCCCCAGCTGCTCCGGAGGAAGAGCCACGCTGGCTTCCAGATCCGGGAGTTTTTGACAGCGCTGCACAAGACCCGGGTTCCCTTCCTGGGTCGGTGGGGCCGCCAAACGCCTGTCACTCAGGCCAGGGACCTGCCCACGTGTCATCCTGTGGGCCTCCGTCTTCTTCCAGCCCGCGTCCAGTCCACAAAACTCAAACTAGTCTCCAGTCTGTCTGCCCCTCTGTCCCCTGCCGTCACCC
>NW_024420008.1:0-3054 GCF_014898765.1 Herpailurus yagouaroundi | reverse complement strand
ATACTGGCTTCATAGAATGAGTCTGGAAGTTTTCCTTCCCTTTCTATTTCTTGGAATAGCTTGAGAAGGATAGGTATTATCTCTGCTTTAAACGTCTGGTAGAACTCCCCTGGGAAGCCATCTGGTCCTGGACTCTTATTTGTTGGGAGATTTTTCATAACCGATTCAATTTCTTCGCTGGTGATGGGTCTGTTCAAGCTTTCTATTTCCTCCTGATTGAGTTTTGGAAGAGTGTGGGTGTTCAGGAATTTGTCCATTTCTTCCAGGTTGTCCAATTTGTTGCCATATAATTTTTCATAGTATTCCCTGATAATTGTTTGTATCTCTGAGGGATTGGTTGTAATAATTCCATTTTCATTCATGATTTTATCTATTTGGGTCATCTCCCGTTTCTTTTTGAGAAGCCTGGCTAGAGGTTTGTCAATTTTGTTTATTTTTTCAAAAAACCAACTCTTGGTTTCGTTGATCTGCTCTACAGTTTTTTTAGATTCTATATTGTTTATTTCTGCTCTGATCTTTATTATTTCTCTTCTTCTGCTGGGTTTAGGCTGCCTTTGCTGTTCTGCTTCTATTTCCTTTAGGTGTGCTGTTAGATTTTGTATTTGGGATTTTTCTTGTTTCTTGAGATAGGCCTGGATTGCAATGTATTTTCCTCTCAGGACTGCCTTCGCTGCGTCCCAAAGCGTTTGGATTGTTGTATTTTCATTTTCGTTTGTTTCCATATATTTTTTAATTTCTTCTCGAATTGCCTGGTTGACCCACTCATTCGTTAGTAGGGTGTTCTTTAACCTCCATGCTTTTGGAGGTTTTCCAGACTTTTTTCTGTGGTTGATTTCAAGCTTCATAGCATTGTGGTCTGAAAGTATGCATGGTATGATTTCAATTCTTGTAAACTTATGAAGGGCTGTTTTGTGACCCAGTATATGATCTATCGTGGAGAATGTTCCATGTGCACTCGAGAAGAAAGTATATTCTGTTGCTTTGGGATGCAGAGTTCTAAATATATCTGTCAAGTCCATCTGATCCAATGTCTCATTCAGGGCCCTTGTTTCTTTATTGACCGTGTGTCTAGATGATCTATCCATTTCTGTAAGTGGGGTGTTAAAGTCCCCTGCAATTACCACATTCTTATCAATAAGGTTGCTTGTGTTTATGAGTAATTGTTTTATATATTTGGGCGCTCCGGTATTCGGCGCATAGACATTTATAATTGTTAGCTCTTCCTGATGGGTAGACCCTGTCACTATTATATAATGTCCTTCTTCATCTCTTGTTACAGCCTTTAATTGAAAGTCTAGTTTGTCTGATCTAAGTATGGCTACTCCAGCTTTCTTTTGGCTTCCAGTAGCATGATAAATAGTTCTCCATCCCCTCACTCTCAATCTAAAGGTGTCCTCAGGTCTAAAATGAGTCTCTTGTAGACAGCAAATAGATGGGTCTTGTTTTTTTATCCATTCTGATACCCTATGTCTTTTGGTTGGCGCATTTAATCCATTTACATTCAGTGTTATTATAGAAAGATATGGGTTTAGAGTCATTGTGATGTCTGTATGTTTTATGCTTGTAGTGATGTCTCTGGTACTTTGTCTCACAGGGTCCCCCTTAGGATCTCTTGTAGGGCTGGTTTAGTGGTGACAAATTCCTTCAGTTTTTGTTTGTTTGGGAAGACCTTTATCTCTCCTTCTATTCTAAATGACAGGCTTGCTGGATAAAGGAATCTCGGCTGCATATTTTTTCTGTCTAGCAAACTGAAAATCTCGTGCCAACTCTTTCTGGCCTGCCAAGTTTCAAAAGAGAGATCAGTCACGAGTCTTATAGGTCTCCCTTTATATGTGAGGGCACGTTTACCCCTTGTGCTTTCAGAATTTTCTCTTTATCCTTGTATTTTGCCAGTTTCACTATGATATGTCGTGCAGAAGATCGATTCAAGTTATGTCTGAAGGGAGTTCTCTGTGCCTGTTGGATTTCAATGCCTTTTTCCTTCCCCAGTTCAGGGAAGTTCTCAGCTATTATTTCTTCAAGTACCCCTTCAGCACCTTTCCCTCTCTCTTCCTCCTCTGGGATACCAATGATGCGTATATTATTTCTTTTTAGTGTATCACTTAGTTCTCTAATTTTCCCCTCATACTCCTGGATTTTTTTATCTCTCTTTTTCTCAGCTTCCTCTTTTTCCATAACTTTATCTTCTAGTTCACCTATTCTCTCCTCTGCCTCTTCAATCCGAGCTGTGGTGGTTTCCATTTTGTTATGCATTTCATTTAAAGCGTTTTTCAGCTCCTCGTGACTGTTCCTTAGTCCCTTGATCTCTGTAGCAAGAGATTCTCTGCTGTCAGCTATACTGTTTTCAAGCCCAGCGATTAATTTTATGACGATTATTCTAAATTCACTTTCTGTTATATTATTTAAATCCTTTTTGATCAGCTCATTAGCTGTTGTTATTTCCTGGAGATTCTTCTGAGGGGAATTCTTCCGCTTGGTCATTTTGGATAGTCCCTGGCGTGGTGAGGACCTGCAGGGCACTTCCCGGGTGCTGTGGTGTGTAACTGGAGTTGGTGGGCGGAGCCGCAGTCAGACCTGATGTCTGCCCCCAGCCCACCGCTGGGGCCACAGTCAGACTGGTGCGTGCCTTCTCTTCCCCTCTCCTAGGGGCGGGATTCACTGTAGGGTGGGGTGGCCTGTCTGGGCTACTTACACACTGCCAGGCTTGTGATGCTGGGGATCTGGCGTCTTAGCTGGGGTGGGTAGGCAAGGTGCACAGGGGCAGCAGGAGGGGCAGGCTTAGCTTGCTTCTCCTTAGGTGATCCACTTCAGGAGGGGCCCTGTGGCAGCAGGAGGGAGTCAGATCCGCTGCCGGAGGTTTGGCTCCGCAGAAGCGCAGAGTTGGGTGTTTGCGCAGAGCGAGCAAGTTCCCTGGCAGGAACTGGTTCTCTTTGGGATTTTGGCTGGGGGATGGGCGGGGAAGATGGCGCTGGCGAGCGCCTTTGTTCCCCACCAAACTGAGCTCTGTCGTCCGGGGGCTCAGCAGCTTTCCTTCCCTTTGTCCTCCAGCCTTCC
>NW_024420007.1:14433-18142 GCF_014898765.1 Herpailurus yagouaroundi | reverse complement strand
TATACCAGCATCAGAATGTTTTCAGTTTGTTGCTATTGGTTGCACAAGTTGTATACTGCACAGTTCTAGGAGGCATGACTTATATGAACTGTAGTGCGATTGGGAACCCTCAAATCTGTAAAATGTTCAACTTGTACAAACATGTATTATCTCTTAGAGGGTCTTTTCTACTGCACAGATTGCAGTCATTGCTGTGGTTCCGTTTTACTTTACTTGTCCTTTATTTATTATGTGGAGTGTATACTGAAGCCAAATTTAAGAAGCTCCTGTTTGTGAGCTATCTAAAGGTAATTTATTCTCCCTGATTCTCAACTAGCTGGGGCCTATACGTGTGGTACAGCAACATCTGGCTTTCAGGCTTGTTCCCTTAATTGAATCTATTGCTTTGCATTCAGGGAAACTGGAAACTCTCTTCAGCCATCCAGTTTTAGCTACATTCCCATGATTTTTTGAAAGAGGAATTTGACTAGTTATAAATGAGTAATGCAAATGCAAATAAAGGGGAAACCACTCCAACTTTTTGAAATAAAAAAAGTGTAATGAATATGCTAAGAGAAAGCAGAAAATGGAATATACCAACTGCTGCATTAAAATCCAGAAGGCAGAAAAAGGTGAAGGTAGAAAGGAAGCAAAGTATGAATGCAGTGAATAGAAAACAGTTACAAACATGGCAGATATTATTCCAACTATATCAATACTCACATCAAATGTGAATAGTCTAAATATACCAACTAAAGCTCAGAGATTGTCACAGGAGATCCAAAAACAAGATGCAACTTATACTGTCTATAAGAAATTCACATGAGATATACAGATACAGATAGATTACCAGTAAAAGGATGAAGAAAGATTTATCATGCTAGTGCTTATGCAAAGAGAGTTGGAGTAATTACATTAACTCCACACAAAGCAAACTTCCAATCAAGGAAACTCTAGGGAGATAAAGAGTGTCATTATATAAAGAGATTCTATAGAGAGATAAAAAGGTCCGTTCTGTAAGAAAACATACCAATCCCTAATTTTCTATACCTAACAACAGAGAATGAAAATACATGGTGGAAAAACTTTTAGAATTTGAAGGAGAAAGAGAAAAAGTCATTATTATAGTAGAGACTTCAACACCTTTCTGTCAGTGACTGACAGGTCTAGAAGGATATAGGTAAGGCTACAGCTGGACGAAGCAGTAGCAGTAACCACCTAGATCGAACTGATACGTATGGAATGTTTTATCGAACAGTAGTTGAATAAACATGTTTCTCAATTCACACAGAACGTGCACCAAGTCAGAACATGTTCTGGGCCATGAAACACATCCTACCAAATTTCAATGAATAGAAACCACACAAAGTATGTTTTCAGGCCACACTGGAATTGAACTGGTTGGAAAGCAATAATGAAAAGATAGCAGGAAAAGTCCCCAAATATTTAGAGATTAAAGAACATACTTGTAAATAACACATCAAGAAGGAATCTTGACAGAAATTTCAAAGTAGTTTGGCCTCAATGAAAATTAAATACAACCTACCAAAACGTGCAAGACGGGGTGGGGTGGGCAGTGAAAACATGGCTTACAGTACAATGTACAGCATTTAATGCATTTATTAGAAAAGTAGAAAGACCTTCGGGGATCTGGCTGCTCAGTGGTTTTAGCATGCAACTCTTAGTTTCCACTCAGGTCATGCTTTCATGGTCATGAGATTAAGCCCCTGTATTGGGTTCCTGCTTGGGATTCTCTCTCTCCCTCTCTCTGCCATGCCCCTGCTCACGTACATGCTTTCTCTCTCTCTCAAAGTAAGTAAATAAACGTAACAAAATCGGAAAGGATAAAGACCTTAAATTAGTAGCCTAAACTTCCACCTTAGGAAAATAGGGGAGGAGGTACAGTTGAAGGCTGAAGTAGAAGAAAAGAAATAATACTAATTAAAAAAATAATAATTAGAACAGATATCAATAAAATAAAAGATAGTCAAATACTGGAGATAATCAATAGAGAAATCAAAACATGGTTCTTTGAAACTATCAATAAAGGTAAAGAACCCCTAACTAGGCTATCCAAGAAAAAAGGTAGGCACAAATGGCTCATATCAAAAATGAAAGAGACATAACCGCTCCCGATTCCATGAACATCAAGAGGATAATGGAAAATATTATGAATGACTCTATGCCCCCAAATTTCATAACTTATATGAAACAGATCGATTATTTAAAAGACGCACACGATGGGGCACCTGGGTGGCTCAGTCAGTAAATGTCTGACTCAGCTCAGGGCATAATCTCCTGGTCCATGGGTTTGAGCCCCGTGTCAGGCTCTGTGCTAACATCTCAGAGCCTGGGACCTGCTTCAGATTCTGTGTCTCCCTCTCTCTCTGCCCCTTCCCACCTCCCACTCTACAGCTCTCTCTCAGAAATAAATGAAAACATCTTAGAAAAATATAGAAAACAAATAAAAGACACACACTACTAAAACCCACATAAGGAAACAAAGATTATATCGATAGGCCTATATTTATTAAGTAAATAGAGTCAAGGACGAATAACCTTCCCCAAAGAAAGCGTCAGGCCCAGGTGGTTTCACTGAAGAATTCTAGCAAACACTCACAGGAAAAAATGATGCCAATGTCCTGTAATCTCTTCCCGAAAATAAAAACAGAGGGGAAACTTCCTCATTCTAGGAGGCCAGCATTGACAAACAAGGTAAAGGCATTAGAAGAAAGGAAAACTGGAGACCAGTGTCTTGCATTTTCATAGACACAAAATACACAATACATGTTAGCAAAACAAATCCAACAATGTGTAAAAAGAATTATACATCCATAACCAAGAGGGATTTAGTACAAGTATGGGAGACTGGTTCCATATTCAAAAATCAATCCGTTTAACCCATCACAACAATAGGATAAAGAAGAAAGACAGGGAAATGATCAGATGCTCTTAAAAAGAGATGCAGAGAAGGCATTTGTTACCTCCATTCATAATAAATAAAACATCCTCTCCGCAAACTAGGAGTCCAGGGAGACTTCATCAACTTGATAAAGGACTTTTATAAAACAAACAAAAACGAAGCCCCATAAAGAAAGTCTACAACTAGCATCGTAAAAGTTTCACCATTTCATGGGGCGCCTGGGTGGCTCAGTCGGTTGAGTGTCCGACTTCAGCGCAGGTCACGGTCTCACAGTTCATGGGTTTGAGCCCTGAATCAGGCTCTGTGCTGACCATTTGCTCAGAGCCTGGGGCGTGCTTCGTATTCTGTCTCCTCCTCTCTGCCTCTCCCCCACTCACACTTTGTCTCACTCTGTTTCTCAAAAATAAATAAATGTAAACACAAAAATTTAAAAAAAATGTTTCACCATTTCAGTGGGGAAGAATGGGATGCTTTCTGAAATCCTACTGTAGATTGTTATGAAGAGGCCAGGTAGGTGAAGACACCTGTAGTAATAAGGGACATAATTACATAATTATATAAGAACACACCCAGAACAGGCCTGTTCTGTTGAATTGTTCCTGATTCTGCTACAACACTAACGGTTGATCAGTTAATAATTTGTGATTCCATCTTTAGAGGAACTAAGTACTTAGAATTCAAACATCTTGTAACACTGAATGTACATTCATATTGTCAGAGGGACGTCATACACCAACTTAGAGCTGCTCAGAGTAAATAGAGAATTACATGGAGCCAAAGTATTCCCTGCAAAGGATATTTTTGTTT
>NW_024420007.1:8257-14333 GCF_014898765.1 Herpailurus yagouaroundi | reverse complement strand
TCTATAAATATTAAGTTTTAGCCTTTTGTTTAGAGGTGATTTTTAAAATCATGGAAATGTAGCTAACACTGGCTAGCTGAAGAGAGTTTCCAGTTTCCATGAATGCAAAGTAATAGATTCAATTAAGGGAACAAGCTTGAAAGCCAGATGTTGCTGTACCCCAAGGATAGGCCCCAGCTAGTTGAGAATCAGGGAGAATAAATTACCTTTAGATAGCTCACAAACAGGAGCTTCTTAAATTTGGCTTCAGTATACACTCCACATAATAAATAAAGGACAAGGAAAATAAAACGGAACCACAGCAATGACTGCAATCTGTGCAGTAGAAAAGACCCTCTAAGAGATAATACATGTTTGTACAAGTTGTACATTTTACAGATTTGAGGGTTCCCATTCGCCAGCGATGGACAGGGCTGATCTCTGTCTATTGCACTGCTAGCACGGTGGAGCTTTTGCTGCATCCCTAGCACAGACATCTCTAGCAAGCAGTCAACTGCTGTGTAAGGAGTACCCCAGCACTCACCTCTTCCCAGGTGAGGCTCGTCCCAGTCCTTTCTAAGCTTCAGGCCTGCCCGGGGCCTCTGCAGAGAATGCTAAGGCTGCACAAGTCCATCGTTCCCTATGTGGCCGAGGCAGCCTTTGTCCAGACACTCGGGCCAAGGAACGCAGGCTGCCTGGGACGAGGCGACCTCCCTGACGGCCTGCTGGTGTTTGCCCTTGGGAGTCTTCTCACAAGTCTCACATGGCGTGTTGGACACACGGCATAAGCCTGTGGACCCAGAGGAAGAACAGCACCTGACTCATCATGGCTGATGATGAGAGGGCAGCGCGCACACTGTAGAGGATGGCGTGTCCATGGCCTTTAATAGCCCCACCTCCTCGCGACCCTCCCCTCTGTTGGCTTGCAATCTGGGCCACCCATTCGTAACCTGAGGTCATTTCAGAAACAGCGAAGTTCACACAAGGGCATCAGTACTAGGACTCCTTCAGGAATCTTGTGGGTGTGAGTGTGTGATCAAATTTTTTGATCAAAAAATTGGGTATTTTGTTTTGTTCACAATTTTATTTTCAACATTCATTCTCAAATTTGTTATGCTTTAATATATTGTTTTTAAAAAGCTCCTTCAAAATATGATTTGGATTTATATCTTGAAACACCTCTTAAATTTTCATTTATTGAAAATTGGGATGAGAAGTTTGAATTCAATATTTAAAAGCTTCTCAAATTCATTCCATGACAATATTGCCCAAATTGCTGATATTTGATTTGATTTTAAAATGTCTCAACTTATCTTTTTAAAAGTTATTTATTTTGAAAGAGAGAGAGAGAGAAAGAGACTGCGAGAGAGAGAGAGAGAGAGAGAGAGAGAGAGAGAGAGAGAGAGAGAGAGAGAGAGAGAGAGAGAGAGAGAGTACAGAGGAGGGGCACAGAGATGGTGAAATATAATCTCAATCGTGAATTAGTAATCCAAGATCTCTGAGGAAACAAAAGTCCAGGACCAGATAATTCTACTATAAACTTAAAGAAGACTTACTCCCTGTTCTTATCAAAGGAATTGCAACTTCATTCTATGAGACCAGCATTAACTTGATATCAAAATCTGAAAGCTAGTCCACTAAGAAAAAAAGGACAAGCCCATATGTTTAATGAACATAGATGCAAATATCCTCAAGAAAATACTTGCACACTGACTCTAATAATACTTTATAAAAAAAGTATTCACCACATTGAGCGAGATTTTTTCCTAGTTTGCAAGTATAGTTCAATATTCACAAATCAATTAACACGTTACAGTACACCAATGAGATAAAGGAGAAGAGCCACATTATCATTTCAACAGATGCAGGAAAAGCATTTGAAGAAGTACAACATCCATTCATGATAAACACCCTCGGCAAATAGGGTTTAGAGGAAAAATACCTCAATATAATAAAGGCCATCTATGAAAAACTCATAGCTAAAATCTTTTTAAATGGGGAAAACCTGAAAGCTTTTCCCTTAAGCTTAAGAACAAGACAAGGATGTCCACTCCCACCACTTTTTTAATCAGCACAGTACTAGAACTCCTAGCCACAGCAATTAGACACTAAAAAGAAGTAAAAGGCAATGGAATCAATAAAGAAGAAGAAAAATGTTCTCGATTTATAGAGGACATGATACTCTACTGTAGAAAACCTGAAAGATTCCACGGACAAAAGTGTGAGAACTGAAGAAAGAATTCAGTAAAGTCATAGGGTACAATCAACATACAGAAATCTGTTGCATTTGTATACACTAATAATGAAGCCGCAGAAAGACAGATTAAGAAAGCAATCCCATTTATAATTGGACAAAAAAATAAGATATCTACGAGGAAACTCATAGAAAGAGGTGAATAAACTACACTCTGAAATCTATTAAATAAGGTTGAAAGAAACTGAAGTCAACACCAAGAAATGGATAATTCCATGCTCATGGATTGAAAGGGCAAATAATGGTAAAATGTCTATGTTACCAAAGCGATCTACATATTTAATGTAACCCCGATGGAAACACCAAAGGCATTTCTCACAGAACTAGAACAAACAGTCCTAAACTTTATATGGGACCACCAAAGAACCTGAAGAGCAAAGCAATCTTAAGCAAACAAACAAACAAACAAACAAGCAAACAACAGACAGACAAACAAAGAAACACTGGAGGCATCACAAACTCCAGATATCAAGTTATACTACAAAGCTGTAGTTATCAAAACTGCATGGTATTGGCACAAATTGGAACGTAGATCAATGGAACAGAACAGAATACCTAGAAATAAACCCCCAAATATCTGGTCTATTAATCTTTGACAGAGCAAGAAAGCATATAAAATGGGGAAAAGGTATTCTCTTCAGCAAATGGTGTTGGAAAACTGAACAGAAATGTGGAAAAGAATGAAACTGGACCACTTTCTTACAAAACACCTGAAAATAAATCCAAAATGGATTAGAGATAAAAATCCTAGAAGAGAACACAGGCAGTAATTTTTTGACACTAGCCAAAGAAACGTTTTCTAGTATATCTCCTGAGACAAAAGCAAAAATACAAAAACAAAAGCAAAATAAACTATTGGGATTGCACCCAAATAAAAAGCTTCTGTACAGCTAAGGAAAAACTCCACAAAACTGAAGGGCAGCCTACAGAATGGGAGAAGCTATTTGCAAATGACATATCCAGTAATGGATTAGTATCCACTATATAAAGAACTTACAAAACTCAATACTGAAAAACGAAATCATCCAATTAAAAAATGCGCAGAAGACCTTAACAGACACTCCTCCATGAAGACATCCAGATGTCTTCACAGACACGTGAAAAGATGTTTATCATCACTTACCATCAGGAAATTGCAAGTCAAAAGGACAAGGAGATTCCACCTCACACTCTTTGGAATAGCTA
Organism: Herpailurus yagouaroundi; assembly: GCF_014898765.1. NCBI lineage: Eukaryota > Metazoa > Chordata > Mammalia > Carnivora > Felidae > Herpailurus > Herpailurus yagouaroundi. The sequence goes on along the minus strand of NW_024420007.1, from coordinate 10,915 downwards.
AAATCAGCAACACAATGAACAACAGGTGTTGATGAGGATATGGAAAAAGAACTTTTGCACTGTTGATAAGAATGCAAACTGGTGCAGTCACTGTGGAAATCATAGTGGATTCCTCAGAACGTGAAAACTACAACTGCAGCAATCACACTACTGTGTATTTACCTAAAGAATCCAGAAACGATAATTCAAAGAGAGACAAGAACCCTGATAATTTTGGCAGCATTATGGAACAGCCACGTGTCCATCAAATGATGAATGGATAAAGATTTAGTATGTATACATGATGTGGTATTATAATGTGGTATTATACACACATAATTATATGATGTGGTATCTTATGTATAATGCCCACACACAGGGGAATAGTACTCAGCCACGTAAAATAATGAAATCTTGCCATCTGCAACAACATGAATGGAGCTAGGGAATATAATGCTAGGCAAAAGAAGTCGGTCAGAGACAGACAGATACCATATGACTTCATTCATATGTGAATTTTTTTGTTTTTCAACGTTTATTTATTTTGGGGACAGAGAGAGACAGAGCATGAACGGGGGAGGGGCAGAGAGAGAGGGAGACACAGAATCGGAAACAGGCTCCAGGCTCTGAGCCATCAACCCAGAGCCCGACGCGGGGCTCGAACTCACGGACCGCGAGATGGTGACCTGGCTGAAGTCGGACGCTTAACCGACTGCGCCACCCAGGCGCCCCAAATATGTGAAATTTAAGAAACTAAACAAATGATCAAGTGTTTGGGAAACAGAGTAATAGACAAATCAAGAAACATACACTTCATTATAGATAACATGCTGGTTACCAGTGTGTGTGTGGGGGGGTGGTGCAGATGTAGTGAGTGAAATATGTGATGGGGATGAAGGAGTGCACTTGTTGCCATGAGTACTGGGTATTGTAAGGAATTGCTGAATCAGTATATTGTACATCTGAAACTAATATAACACTATATGTGAAAAAAAGAGGGGCATCCTGGTGGCTCAGTTGGTTGGCCATCCTACTTTGGCTCAGGTCATGATCTCACAGTTCGTGGGTTCAAGCCCTACATTGGGCTCACTGCTGTAGGCATCACGCCCACTTCAGATATGCTATTCCTCTCTCTTTGACCCTGCTTGCATTCCCTCAGAAAGAAATAAGATATTGTTTCAAAACCATAAAATATTTAAAAATAAATTCAGTTTATAAGAAAAAGAAAAAAAAAACACTTTAGAGTGCCTAATTAAATTACTGGATTTTCTGATATTTTACGTATCAGGAAATTCATTTGTTTGCATATGTGTTATTATATCTTTTTAGGTATTCTCTGTCCCGTCCTGTTTTAATAATAATAATAATAATAATAATAATAATAATAATAATAATAATAATAATAATAATAGCAGTAATAATAGGATTCTATATAAGGGGTGTTTGCTATGTTCACAGATATTGTTCTAAACTCTTTATATGATCATTATATTCATCTCTTGGTCTTACATATATGAGAACGAAAGCACAAAAGCATTAAAAAAATCTGTGCCGATGATCATACACCTAGTACTGGTGAGACAGGATGTAAACTTGGGTGAGTTGGCACTAGAGGACACTATTTCATGCCACCTCTCAGTTCCATCACATGCCACCTGTGTTGACCTTGGGAGCAGACAAGTTCCTTAACCTCGGAAATTCTTCAATTTGCGGATGTGTAAAAGGAGTTTAATAGTAACCCCTCCCTCATAGGGCCCTAAGGAGAATGACATGAAGTACTTGTGAAATGTTCAGAACCTCACCTGGTATGAGTAAGAACTAAGTAAGTGTTGGCAAGAAACATCTCAGCCAGTCTAGCTGGTCCCCAAGTCTTACTCATTTGCTCCAGTGTTAGAGTTATGGGGTTATGCTAGGTTTTCAAAGAAATGACTTGCATCGCTTTCATTCTCTTGCTGCTTTTTCTTAAACCAGTTGTAGTCCTTTACATTTTGTCCAAAACATTCATTGTCTGTTTTATTGGCATATGTACATAGGAGTTTTTAATAACCAAAGCTCTATAATGTTACCATGCTTTACTTTAATAATTTGGTTTCCTTGAATTTTCTGTTTACAAGAAAAAAAAGTTTAATTTTACTGACTTGGTAACTTGGTTAACTTTTTAATTTCTTGGTTAAATACAAAAGTTTTTGTATTTAAGGAAAACATCTAACACTTTCAAGTTGCCCTTGTACAGCTTTGATCATATCTGACAATTACTTTTTGGTGCTATTCCTAATCAACCTGCTTTTTGGGTGTTATCCCAATCACATTGTTCAGTGAGCTCCTTTCTGGGTCACATTTGTTCCCTCTCCAATTGCTCTCTCAGGCTACTCTCACCTCAGGGGCTTCTCTTCTAAGACTGAAATTCTCTTGACTCTGTTTATCTCCTTCCAACAAGTGTCAATTATACATAACTGCGATGAAGGAAGGGAGATCAGATTTTCATGAGTCCTCCTGATGATATTACATGATCCAGGCTCACAAGGTAACATTTTAGCATTCTCCCATACAAACAAGAAATAATTAGAAATATGGTCAGAGAATTGGCGCCATTTGCCATAACAGAAGTAAAAGGAGAAGGAGGTGGAAGGAGGGAAGGCAGGAAGGCAGGAAGGCAGGAAGGCAGGAAGGCAGGAAGGC
>NW_024420007.1:4328-8247 GCF_014898765.1 Herpailurus yagouaroundi | reverse complement strand
AGGAAGGAAGGAAGGAAGGAAGGAAGGAAGGAAGGAAGGAAGGAAGGAAGGAAGGAAGGAAGGAAGGAGGGAGGGAAAGAAGGAAGGAGGGAACTTAACAAGAAACATGAAAGAAGTATATAAATAGCCTTTCAGAAAACTTTAAACTCATCTGAGAGGTATTTTAAAAAAAAGCTTAAATATAAACATTCCTTGTGTTGGAATAGGAAAAGTTATTATTGTAAGAATGCCAAATATCTCTAAATTACTATGGAAATTTGTTGCAAGCCCAATAAAATATGGATTTTTAATTCAGATCAGCTGGTTCTAAGATTTTTGTATAAATATCAAAATTCAAGCTGATCCAGAAACATTTTCCTGAAAAGGAAGCATATGAATTAGGCGAGTTCTACCAGATAATAACTTATGTTATAAAGCAAATGTGGTTCAGCTGAATGAATGAATCATCATAGAGCATCCAGAAGTAGGTTCAAAGCATATGCAAATTTAGTATATAACTAAGTGAACCTTTCAAAGCAAATGCATTGTTCGAATATTAGTAATAGTGATACTATTCATGAAGTTTCAATACTTTTCTTATAAATGTCTTAATTTGCTCTATGTCATATTATTATATCTATAATATTGGTACCAATGTTATATGTTTTCTTATAAAAATGCATCTATAAAATCCTAGGAGAAAACAAGAAAGTTATTTTTCTATTCTCTATTGGGAAAAGCCTTCTTAATATTTACTGAGCGTTTGTTGCTAAGAAATTTTAAGCACTTACATATTTATTTATTTAATTATTGAATTCCCACACTGTGATAATGCCCGTTTCACAAAAGAGAAAGCAAAGAACAAAAAAGGTAAGGGGACTTTATTTGTTTCCCTATAGCTCAAGATGGAAGTACATAGTCAGATAGTTTGACTCTAGAGCGTGTGTTCTCAAACGTGATGCTAACAACTGACAAACACCAGAGAGAGCAGAAACAATGGTGGAGCCCAGTGGAAGGCCGTGGGCTCAATCCCTCCTTGGCCTTAAAAGGTAGGCAGTATCTGTCTGCACTTGTCCACAGGTGGGTCATTGTTATCATAGGCATAAAAATGTCTTGGCATCATTACTTAACGTGTGAACAAGTGGCAGTATGGCCCTGGTGGCAGAGAAAGAAATTTTGCCTACCACCAGGAAGCGATGTGTGAGAGGCAGTCTTATAAACTGGGAAAATAGTTATGCTGTACCTGGCAGCACCTTAATCTGGAAATACAAAATTACATTATAAACAACCTATGCGTTTCCCCCTAAGAGCACACACAAAAAAAAAAAGAAAGAAAGAAAAGAAAGAAAGAAAAAAAAGAAAAGAAACAATAAAGCCCAGGAGGCAAGCTTATCCCATACGTGCAAGGAGGATGGTTTCCCACATGTTGTTTAAGAAGTGTCTTTTAGCAGTCCTGAGAGGAGAATACATTGCAATCCAGGCCTATCTCAAGAAACAAGAAAAATCCCAAATACAAAATCTAACAGCACACCTAAAGGAAATAGAAGCAGAACAGCAAAGACAGCCTAAACCCAGCAGAAGAAGAGAAATAATAAAGATCAGAGGAGAAATAAACAATATAGAATCTAAAAAACTGTAGAGCAGATCAACGAAACCAAGAGTTGGTTTTTTGAAAAAATAAACAAAATTGACAAACCTCTAGCCAGGCTTCTCAAAAAGAAACGGGAGATGACCCAAATAGATAAAATCATGAATGAAAATGGAATTATTACAACCAATCCCTCAGAGATACAAACAATTATCAGGGAATACTATGAAAAATTATATGCCAACAAATTGGACGACCTGGAAGAAATGGACAAATTCCTGAACACCCACACTCTTCCAAAAGTCAATCAGGAGGAAATAGAAACCTTGAACAGACCCATCACCAGTGAAGAAATTGAATCGGTTATCAAAAATCTCCCAACAAATAAGAGTCCAGGACCAGACGGCTTTCCAGGGGAGTTCTACCAGACGTTTAAAGCAGAGATAATACCTATCCTTCTCAAGCTATTCCAAGAAATAGAAAGGGAAGGAAAACTTCCAGACTCATTCTATGAAGCCAGTATTACTTTGATTCCTAAACCAGATAGAGACCCAGTAAAAAAAAGAGAACTATAGGCCAATATCCCTGATGAATATAGATGCAAAAATTCTCAATAAGATACTAGCAACTCGAATTCAACGGCATATAAAAAGAATTATTCACCATGATCAAGTGGGATTCATTCCTGGGATGCAGGGCTGGTTCAACATTCGCAAATCAATCAACGTGATACATCACATTAAAAAAAAAGAGAGAAAAACCATATGATCCTGTCAATCGATGCAGAAAAGGCCTTTGACAAAATCCAGCACCCTTCCTTAATAAAAACCCTTGAGAAAGTCGGGATAGAAGGAACATACCTAAAGATCATAAAAGCCATTTATGAAAAGCCCACAGCTCACATCATCCTCAACGGGGAAAAACTGAGAGCTTTTTCCCTGAGATCAGGAACACGACAGGGATGCCCACTCTCACCGCTGTTGTTTAACATAGTGCTGGAAGTTCTAGCCTCAGCAATCAGACAACAAAAGGAAATCAAAGGCATCAAAATTGGCAAAGATGAAGTCAAGCTTTCCCTTTTTGCAGATGACATGATATTATACATGGAAAATTCGATAGACTCCACCAAAAGACTGCTAGAACTGATACATGAATTCAGCAAAGTTGCAGGATACAAAATCAATGTGCAGAAATCAGTTGCATTCTTATACACTAACAATGAAACAACATAAAGACAAATAAAGAAACTGATCCCATTCACAATTGCACCAAGAAGCATAAAATACGTAGGAATAAATCTAACCAAAGATGTAAAGGATCTGTATGCTGAAAACTATAGAAAGCTTATGAAGGTAATTGAAGAAGATTTAAAGAAATGGAAAGACATTCCCTGCTCATGGAATGGAAGAATAAATATTGTCAAAATGTCAATACTACCCAAAGCTATCTACACATTCAATGCAATCCCAATCAAAATTGCACCAGCATTCTTCTCGAAACTAGAACAAGCAATCCTAAAATTCATATGGAACCACAAAAGGCCCCGAATAGCCAAAGTAATTTTGAAGAAGAAGACCAAAGCAGGAGGCATCACCATCCCAGACTTTAGCCTCTACTACAAAGCTGTCATCATCAAGACTGCATGGTATTGGCACAAAAACAGACACATAGACCAATGGAATAGAATAGAAACCCCAGAACTAGACCCACAAACGTATGGCCAACTCATCTTTGACAAAGCAGGAAAGAACATCCAATGGAAAAAAGACAGTCTCTTCAACAAATGGTGCTGGGAGAACTGGACAGCGACATGCAGAAGGTTGAAACTAGACCACTTTCTCACACCATTCACAAAAATAAACTCAAAATGGATAAAGGACCTGAATGTGAGACAGGAAGCCATCAAAACCTTAGAGGAGAAAGCAGGAAAAGACCTCTCTGACCTCAGCCATAGCAATCTCTTACTCGACACATCCCCAAAGGCAAGGGACTTAAAAGCAAAAGTGAATTACTGGGACCTTATGAAGATAAAAAGCTTCTGCACAGCAAAGGAAACAACCACCAAAACGAAAAGGCAACCAACGGAATGGGAAAAGATATTTGCAAATGACATATCGGACAAAGGGCTAGTATCCAAAATCTATAAAGAGCTCACCAAACTCCACACCCGAAAAGCAAAGAACCCAGTGAAGAAATGGGCAGAAAACATGAATAGACACTTCTCTAAAGAAGCCAACAGGCACATGAAAAGATGTTCAGCGTCGCTCCTTATCAGGGAAATACAAATCAAAACCACACTCAGGTACCACCTCACGCCAGTCAGAGTGGCCAAAATGAACAAATCAGGAGACT
>NW_024420007.1:0-4228 GCF_014898765.1 Herpailurus yagouaroundi | reverse complement strand
GCAAGGGAATTAAAAGCAAAAGTGAATTACTGGGACCTTATGAAGATAAAAAGCTTCTGCACAGCAAAGGAAACAACCAACAAAACGAAAAGGCAACCAACGGAATGGGAAAAGATATTTGCAAATGACATATCGGAAAAAGGGCTAGTATCCAAAATCTATAAAGAGCTCACCAAACTCCACACCCGAAAAGCAAATAACCCAGTGAAGAAATGGGCAGAAAACATGAATAGACACTTCTCTAAAGAAGCCAACAGGCACATGAAAAGATGTTCAGCGTCGCTCCTTATCAGGGAAATACAAATCAAAACCACACTCAGGTACCACCTCACGCCAGTCAGAGTGGCCAAAATGAACAAATCAGGAGACTATAGATGCTGGAGAGGATGTGGAGAAACGGGAACCCTCTTGCTCTGTTGGTGGGAATGCAAATTGGTGCAGCCGCTCTGGAAAGCAGTGTGGAGGTTCCTCAGAAAATTAAAAATAGACCTACCCTATGACCCAGCAATAGCACTGCTAGGAATTTATCCAAGGGACACAGGAGTACTGATGCATAGGGGCACTTGTACCCCAATGTTCATAGCCGCACTCTCAACAATAGCCAAACTATGGAAAGAGCCTAAATGTCCATCAACTGATGAATGGATAAAGAAATTGTGGTTTATATACACTATGGAATACTACGTGGCAATAAGAAAAAAATGAAATATGGCCTTTTGTAGCAACGTGGATGGAACTGGAGACTGTGATGCTAAGTGAAATAAGCCATACAGAGAAAGACAGATACCATATGGTTTCACTCTTATGTGGATCATGAGAAACTTAACAGGAACCCATGGGGGAGGGAAGGGAAAAAAAAAGAGGTTAGAGTGGGAGAGAGCCAAAGCATAAGAGACTGTTGAGAACTGAGAGCAAACTGAGGGTTGATGGGGGGTGGGAGGGAGGTGAGGGTGGGTGATGGGTATTGAGGAGGGCACCTTTTGGGATGAGCACTGGGTGTTTTATGGAAAGCAATTAGACAATAAATTTCATATATAAAAAAAAGAAATACACATTAAAAAAAGAAGTGTCTTTTATGTGGATCAAAAGAAAATATAACTTTCTTAGGTAAGATTTAAGTGTCAAATCATTCATTTTTGCCAACGCATCAACACAGTCATCTGCAGAATCACTTTAAATCTTATCTCACTGCCTCCCCCAGTTTTATTACAAATGGAGAAGATATTTTTTTATGTAAGTCAATCTATGAAGTCCTAGGAGAAAACATGGGCAAATTATTCTTATAATCCAGAATGACAATGATCTTTCTAAAATAGGGGTGGACATTAAGCTCAGATGTAACGATAGTAGAGAAGGATCTTTTTTATTATATTGAACATATATTTTTCAAATTTGTAAAGAAAAAATAAGGACAAAAAAAGGAAAAGAATAAATAAAGTGAGGTGCCTGGGTGGCTTTGTAGGTTAAGCATACAAATTCGACTCAGGTCACGATCTCATGGTTTGTGGGTTTGAGCCCTGCATCTAGCTCTTTGCTGAAAGCTCAGAGTCGGGAGTGTTTTTCAGAATCTGTGTCTCCCTACCTCTCTTCTCCCCCCTGCTCTCTCACTCTCTCTCTCACACACAAAATAAATAAACATTAAGTTAAAAAAATAAAAAAAAATTAAAAAAGGCAAATGAAAATTAGTGGAAATATTTGCACCACCAATAGAAACACAGAAGACGAATTCCCATAATGCTTGTATTGCTTTTTTTAAGCCACACTGTAAAACAAACAAAAATCCAATAGAAGGAATAGAGGAACGAAAAACGAGGTTCACCTGACAAGAAGCGTAAATGACTTTTAAAAACTGTAAAGACGTACAACCACAATTTTAGAAAGCAATTGCAAATAAAAATGAAATACTACTACTCTTCTATTGGACAAAAACATTGGTAATGCACACTATAGATAAGGGAAGAGGAAAGAGGCATTTCAGAAATGTAATTGGCGAACTGGTACCTCGTCTTTGGAAGACAGTTTAACATGATAATGGTAAAAATAACAGTAATAACATTTATTGACGATTTGGCATGTTGGACAGACACTGATCTATTTCACAAAGTTTAATTTAATTATTCCTCATAACAACCAAATGAAGTGCTTTATATTACTACCCCTCTGAGAAATCAGAGGCACAAGAATATTAAGACATGTGCTGTGAATGGAGTAGCTGAATTCAAACTCAGTACTAAAAATTCACTTTAAAATACCAAACTTGACAATATCCATAAAAACTCAACATATTTATACCTGTTATCTGTACACCTTCATGAGGGTTAGGTTTTTCCCTATGACACAGAACAAGGAAGAACTATGGTTTTAACAGGGTAAAAGTGGATTTCTCTCCCAAATAAATGAACTTTGGATGTATACAGCTCAAGTCTGATTGGGCAGCTGTATTCTATGAAGTGCATAGAAATCTTGTTCCTACCAGCTCTTGCTGGAATAATCTCAGTTCATTTTCCATGCAAACGGTTTGGCCCTAGAGTTGAGGAACCAAGGCAGCATGTGAATGACATCAAAGAAAAAATAAAGGACACAAGGCACACAGCTGTCTCAACTTTCTCAGAAGCTGCCACATGACACTTCCTCTTATATTGTTTTGGCTGCAAGGGAAGCTGGGGTATGTAGTCGTAATTCTGAGTGCCCGTAGGCACAGCTCAGCGCTGGTAATAACCTGCAAGGGAAAGAAGTGGAGGAATGGATGTGGAAGAGGTTCTTTCTGCCCTACTGATACCACATTTCCAGTTCTAGGAAATTTCCCAAGATTTTTACATTACAAATCTTCCTTGATTTCGGATGGAGTCACCTCTAGATAAAACCAGTGTGAGTGGAAATTATTCTAAGCCAAAAATGCATGTAACACACGTAATGTGCTGAATATCATAGTTTATTCTAGCCTCTATTATGTGTGGTCAGAATAGTTGCATGAGCTGAAATTATGAGACATCATCTAACACACAGCCTATGTTACATTAAAGTTTTACTGTCTCATGAATTTCAGTGAATACTGTGTTGAAAGCATAAACACAAGGTTGTGTGAGTACAGAATGGCTGTAAGCATATAGATTGTTCACCACCATGATCATGTGGTGGACGGGGAGCTGTGGCTGGCTGCTCTGCCAGGCATCAAAGGAGAGGGTCGTATCGCCTCTCGTTACCACTGGGAGAAGTCAAAAACTTCAATTTGAAGTACAATTTATCTTTGAAAACGTTTAATGTTTATTCAAGTTTTGGAGAGAAAGAGAGACAGAAAGAGTGCGAGTAGGGGAGGGGCCGAGAGACAGACACACACACACAGAATCTCAAGTCAGCCCCAGGATGCAAGTTGACAGCATAGCCTGAGGCAGGCTTGAACTCACGAACCGTGAGATCTTGACATGAACTAAAGTCAGATGCTTACACCACTGAGCCAGCCAGGTGCTCTTCAAAGTACAATTTGTTAACAATGCTATCATTTTCACACCATTGTAAGGTCCAATAACTAGAAGTCAAACAATATTAAGCCAGGGACTGCTAATCCTCCATTCATCCTTGCAGATATATTTTTGATCATCCTATGTCTGCCAGTAAGCTCACCTCCATGGACTGCATCGTTGAGGCTTTCTTGTCGTCTGGCTTCCATCCATAGTTGGCAGGTATACTAATAGGTAGCCAGAGAGCAAAAGAAAAGCAGTCATTATATGTACTGTGAACTCTGGAATTTTGGCAGTGGCTTATTCCTCAGTGTATGGCCACATCTCCTGTTAGGTGGCTTCTCTCCCAGCCGTGGGCTCATTGGCTTCTAGTAACACTTGTCCTTTCCTTGCCCTTGGTGCCTGGGAGAGGTGAAGTCTTCTCTTGCTAGTCCCCAAGGACTCAACCACTTAGTTTGAGCCCGTTTATCTCACCAGCCCCTGTGTTCATAGTTCCTCCGTTAAACTCTTTCCAGGTAAGATTTTCGAGGCACCACCCACACTCTGCTGGACTCTGGCAGGCAAACATATGTACAAGGACTTTCACTGCAGCATTGTTTTCTATAGTCGTAGACTACAAACAAATTAAATACACATAAACGGGGGACAGATTACGTACCTCTAATGCAGCCAGGGTAGGAAATACCATGAAGTATATTTAAAATAATGTCCCATTGGACCAGACACTTTAATTTTTAAGAGGGCAAATCTCCTGTCATACCTTTTAAGAA
>NW_024420006.1:0-10727 GCF_014898765.1 Herpailurus yagouaroundi | reverse complement strand
CTTGCTTGTATTTGTGTTGGTTAAATCCCTGGCTGTCGTTTCTTTGTAACTCTTTCTTTTGGGGTGAATTCCTTTGTTTTGTCATTTTGAAGGGAGAAAAGGAATTAATGAGGTAGAAAAATTAAAATTAAAAAAATTAAAATTTAAAAAATATTAAAATAAAAAAATTAAACACACACACACACAAATAGAATAAATGATGCTAGGTCCTAGTTGTGTTGGTCTGGGTGGTGAATGTGGTTTGACAGACTAGAGAAACAAAAGGGGGGGAGAAAAAAAAGGAAATCATTGGAGAATTTGAAAAAATGATACACTGAAGTAGACTAAAATGAGATGATGGGGGTAAAATAGAATTTGAAGAAATATACACAAATGTAAAGAATATAGTAGAAAAAAACTAAAGAAAAATATTTTTAATAACAATTAAAAACAAATGAATTTTTTCATTTTCTGTATTCAAGAAAAAGAAGAGAAACAAAAAAGAGAAGAAAAGATTTTTAAAACAGGAAATCATTTGAAAACTTGAAAAGTGAGTACACTGTAGTAGACGAAAATAAAATGATGGGAGTAAAATAGAATTTGAAAAAAATTACATAAAAACAAAAAATATAGTAAAGAAAATTAAAGAAAAATATTTTTAAAAGAAATTGAAAGTAAAAATAAAGTTTTTCTCTTTCTTCATTCAAGAAAAAGAGAAGGAAAAAAATAGAAAAAAAGAAAAAGAAAAAAAAGGAAATTGTTTGAAAATTTTAAAAGGTAAATACACTGAAGTAGACTAAAGTAAAATGATGGAAGTAAAATCTAATTTGAAAAAAATTACACAAAAGTAAAAAATATAGTAATAAAAATTAAAGAAAAATATTTGTTTTTTTTTTTATTTTTTTTTCAACGTGTATTTATTTTTTTGGGACAGAGAGAGACAGAGCATGAACGGGGGAAGGGCAGAGAGAGAGGGAGACACAGAATCCAAAACAGGCTCCAGGCTCTGAGCCATCAGCCCAGAGCCTGATGTGGGGCTCGAACTCACGGACTGCGAGATCGTGACCTGGCTGAAGTCGGACGCTTAACCGACTGCACCACCCAGGCGCCCCTTAAAGAAAAATATTTGTAATAAAAATTGAAAATAAAAATGATTTTTTCTCTTTCTGTATTCAAGAAAAAGAAAAGAAGTGTAAAGAGAAAAAGAAAAAAAAAGAAAATTTAATAGATGAACCTGCTAACATTTAGTAGTAGGACTGAAATTGCTTCATTTTCCGCTAGAAGTCAGTCTATGTAGCACTTTATAGTGCATAAACTAAGCCAGTGGTGAGACTTGTGTTCTTGAAGAATGAAGTTAGCCCAGTTGGACAGGGCTCAGTGTAATGGCTCCACTCTCCACTAGATGGCGCTGCTAGCCTACTGGGGTGGATTGTTGTGGTGGTCTTAGGTGCATATGTGCATGAGCAGGAAAGGTGAAAAAGGCGTCACCCAGCTACCCAGTCTGTTCTCCTGGATCAACAATCGCACACCCATCCTCCGTTTTCAGCTTTCATCCACTCCCCACTTTTTCACTCTCACGTGACCAGGCCCCAGGTAGTACCTTTCTCCCAAGTTTTGTCTCAGATGCGGCTGTTTTCCCCAGCCTCTTACTTCCGAAGGACGGTGGCTTTGACCCATTCCGCCCCTCTGCGGGATGGTCTCACTGAGCAATGGCCGAATGAGCAATGGCCAAATGTCACCCCACCCAGGAACACTTGCTGGACCCTGCTGCTGCTGGAGCCCAAGATTGCAGCCAGGTGCCAGCCCGCCCCAGAAAAAGTTCACGAGACAGTGTAGTAGCAGCTTTTCAGGGATTATGGAAAAATCACAACACACATCTGGCACTCAGCTTCACCCTTAACAACCTTGTTCCAGCACCAGCAAATGTGGCCATTTTCTGGTGTCTGCTGGGACCAGGTGGCCGCAAAAGTCTCTACCAAATGTCCTTCCAGCAGAGGAACTGCTTTTCCCCGTGTGGCCTGAGAACCTCCTGGACCCACTCTACTCCTGGGCATTCACTCTTCCCACCAGAGCACCGTCAGGTATTGAGCTGTGGAGTTTCAGACTTTGTGCTCCCCTTTTTTACAGTCTTAATGGAATTTAAACCCTCTCCTTTCTCCTTTCTCCCTTTTTAATTTAGTCCCTGTGGCTATTTCCAGTTTTCCACTTTCTCTCCAACTGCTTTTGGGAAGGGGTGCTTTTTTCTGTATTCTCCCCCTCCTCCCAGTCTCTGTCCACTCTCTGCCTGCAAAAGCAGCTCCCTGCCCATCGCCATCTTCTCTCTCCCAAAGTTCACCTCTCTGCGCTGTGTACCTGCTGAATTCTGTGGCTCAGGTTGTGTTAATCCTCCAATCAGTTTTTCTAGGTGTTTAGGATGGTTTACTGTTGATCTGGCTGTATATCATGGATGTGAGACACACAAAAAATGTCCATGCTGTTCTGCCATCTTGGCTCCTCCCCGCAATGAACTTTTAATCAGGAAAAAATAGACTTTTCAAGATGGGGATGCAAAAGAGGAGACTGTTTACTCTTCTGTAAAGGTTTCTTGAACAGTGTTGGGTGTGAATTCCCCATTCCAGGAATGAGAGGCAGGACAATGTCATTTTCCCCCTGGACCATCAACAGGGACAGACTTTAGTGAGTAACACAGAACCCCCCATGGAGACTGGGAATACTTACAAGCATTGCCTCCCTAACCCATGCCCTGCAGGTACATCTTTACTAAGGCAAGTTGCTCTGAAAACCACCACAGTAGGACCCTCCCCCAGAATACCATCACAAACCCCTCCCACTCACCAAGTCTACTGACCCTAGGGTGCTGTAAAGCTATGGCTGTAGAGGAAATATAATTAAGCTTATTTTAACAAGCAAACCAAAGCATACATAATAAACACATCACACACCAGACCAGGTGAAATACTCCCCACTGCAGGCAAGGAGAAACCCTGCAGGCACAGAACTGACCTAAGGGAAAGAGAAGCCAAAACACAAGAGCAGAGTGCACTCTGAAACACTTGCTGAAGCACCAGGACCTGGATAGTAAAGGACTTCTTCATAATATAACCATTAGTCTCAGGAGCAGGAAACATAACAGGTTTACACACACACACACACACAGTGACCTAGACAAAATGATAGGATGAAAGAATTCATAGATAAAGACAGAATAAAAAGAGATCATGGCCAGAGATCTAATCAAAACAGATGTAAGAAATATGTCTGACCCAGAATTTAAAACAACAATCATAAGGATATTATCTAGGTGTGAGTAAAACATAGAAAATACTACAAAATCCCTGACAACAGAGACAAAAGACCTAAACACTAGTCAGGCCAGAATAAAAAATGCTGTAACAGATATGGAAATCCGACTGATTGTAATAACAAGGATGGACAAAGCAGAGGAATGAATTAGTGATATAGAAGATAAAATTATAGAAAACTAGGAAGCTGAAAAGAAGAGGGAAAGAAAAATGTTAAATCACAAATGTAGACTTATGGAAATCATTGCCTCAATAAAGCATAATAACATTTCTATCATAGGATTTTCAGAAGAGCAGGAAAAGGGAGCAGAAGGTTTATTTGAGCAAATTAGAGCTGAAAACTTCCCTAATCTAGGACTGAAAACAGATCAAAATTCAGGAAGCACAGTGAGCTCCCATAAAATTCAACAAAAGCCAGACAACACCAAGACATGTCATAGGAAAGTTTGCAAAATACAGAGAAAAGGAAAGAATCCTGGAAGCAGTAAGAGAAAAGAAATCATTAACCTAAAAGTGAAAACAAATCAGGTTAGCTACAGAGCTCTACACAGAAACCTGACAGGCCAGATGGAAGTGGAATGATATAGTCAACATGCTGAAAGGGGGAAATATGCAGCCAGGAATACTTTATTCAGCAGTACTCATTGAGAATAGAATGAGAGATAGAGTTGCCCAGAAAAACAAAACAAAACAAAACTAAGCAGTTTGTGACTACTAAACCAGCATGCAAGAAATATAAAAGGGGAACCTTTGACTATGAAGTTATGACCAAAAGGCAATAAACACTAAGAAGGAACATAGAAAATCTCCAGAAACAGCAACTTTATAGGTAATACAATGGCATAAAATTCTGATCTATCAATAATTACTCTGCATGTGAACGGACTAAATGCTCCAATCAAAAGACATAGGGTATCAGAATAGACTAAAAGACAAGGCCCATTGAAATGCTGTTTAGACCTAAAGACACTCCCAGATTGAAAGAGAGGGGAAAGGAACCATATCCATGGTAATGGATATAAAAAGAAGGCTGGATAATTAGACAAACTAGATTTTGTTAATTTAAATTTCAGTTAACATACAGTGCAATATTAGTTTCAGGAGTAGAATTCAGTAATTCATCACTTACATACAACACCCAGTGCTCATCATAACAAGTGACCTCCTTAATACCCATCGCCATCTAGGCCATCCCTCACCCTCCTTCCCTCTAGGAAGCCTGGTATCTTTTCTGTTGTTAAGAGTCTCTTATGGTTTGTTTCTTTCTTTTTACTTTTTTCCCCACCCCATGTGTTCATTTGTTTTGTTTCCTAAATTCCACATATGAGTGAATTCTTTTATAATCGTTTGTATTTCTGTGGGGTTGGTCAGATCTCTCCTCTTTCATCTGAGATTTTTTTTAATTTTTAAAAATTTTTACTGTTTATTTATTTTTGAGAGAGACAGACAGACAGACAGAATGCGAGTGGGGGAGGGGAAGAGAGAGAGGGAAAAACAGAATCTGAAGCATGATTTAGACTCCGAGCCGTCAGCACAGAGCCCAACGCAGGGTTGTAACTCACGGACCGCAAGATAATGACCCAAGCTGAAGTCAGATGCTCAATTGACAGCCACTTAAGCACCCCTCTGTCATTTGTGATTTTATCTATTTGGGTCCTCTCTTTTTTCTTTTTTACATGTCTGGCTAGGGAGTTATCAATTTTGTGTATTCTTTCAAAGAACCAGCTCTTAGTTTCATTGATCTGTTCCTCTGGGGTTTTTGTTTTTTTCATTTCCCTGTTTCTATATTGTTTATTTCTGGTCTAAATTGTTTCTTCATTATTTCCCTTCATCTGCTGGCTTTAGGTTCTTTTGCTGTTTGCTTTCTAGGTCTTTTACGTGTAAGCTTAAGTTGCTTAATTGGGATCATTCTTGTTTCTTGAAATAGCTCTGAATTGCAATGTACTTTCCTCTTAGGACTGTCTTTGCTGTATCCCAAAGGGCTTGGACTGTTGCATTTTCATTTTCATTTGCTTCCGTGTGTTTTTTATTTCTTCTTTAATTTCCTGTTGAATCCATCCATTTCTTAAGAGGATGTTCTTTCATCTCCATATATTTGATGGCTTTCCAAACTTTTTCTTGTATTTGACTTCAAGTGACCTGAAAATATGCATGGTATGATCTTGATCTTTTTATACTTGCTGAGCCCTAACTGTTACACAGTATGTGATCTATCCTGCAGAAGGCTCCATTTAAAATCAAGAAGAATGTATATTCTGACACTTTAGGATGAAATGTTCTGAGTATACCTGTTAAGTCCATCTGGCACAGTGTGTCATTCGAAGCCATTGTTTCCAATGTGATTTTCTGCTTAGATCATGTGTCTGTTGATATAAGTGGACTGTTAAAGTCCCCTACTACTATAGTATGATTATCAATGAGTTTATTTTTGTTATTAATTGATTTATATATTTGGGTTTTTCAACTTGGGGACACAAATATTTACAATTGTTAGATTTTGATGGATAGACCCATTAATAATGATACAATACCCATCATTATCTCTTGCTAAAGTCTTTGTTTTAAAATCTAGTTTGTCTAAAAAGTATCAGAATAGGTTGAAAAACATTAAATGGATAAAAAATGGGGATAGATAAAAAATCAGATGGATAAAAAATGCATTAAAGTGACTGGAAGTCAGTGGACAGTTTAAAATGATATCACCTGATTTATATTTTTGTATGTTTGTTTCTTCCTTCAAATTTTTATTTAAACTTAATAAACATACAGTGTAATAGTAGTTTCAGGTGTAAGATTTAGTGATTCATCACTTACATACAACATCTAGTACTCATCACACATCTGCCCTTTTTAACGCCAATCACCCATTTAACCCCACCCTCCACCAGCTCCCCTCAAGCAACCCTCAGTGTGTTCTCTATCATTGAGTCTCTTTTATTATTTCCCTTTCTCTTTTTCCTCCATTTTCATCAATCAAGTTGATTATATTCCACATATGACTGATATGGTATTTCTCTTTCTCTGAATTATTTTGCTTAGCATAATACACTAATTGTATCCACATCATTGTAAATGGCAAGATTTCATTCTTTCCTTTTCTAATTCTTACTTAAATTCTAGATAGTTGACATATAGTGTAATACTAGTTTCAGTAGTAGAATTTAGTGATGCATCTCTTGCATATAACACCCAAAGCTCATCATAGCAAATGCCCTCCTTCATACCCATCACTCATTTAGCCCATCCTCCACCCACCTCCCTTCATCAACCCTCAGTTTGTTCTCTATTGTTGAAAGTCTCTTATGGTTTCCTTCCTTCTCTCTTTTATTTTCCTTCCCATAGAGACATCTGTTTTGTTTCTTAAATTCCACATGTGAGTGAAACCATGTGATATTTCTCTTTTTGTGGCTGACTTATTTTGCCTAGTGTAATACACTCTAGTTCCATCCACATCATTGTAAATGGCAATATTTCATTCTTTCATGACTAATACTGCATTATATATGTATATACCACATTTTCTTTACCCATTCGTCAATTGATGGACATTTGGCCTCATTCCATAGTCTGGCTATTGCAAATTATGCTACTATAAACATCAGGGTTCATGTGTACATTCAAATCAGGTTTTTTTATTCCTTTGTGTAAATACCTAGTAGTACAGGCATTGTATTGTATGGTAGTTCTACTTTTAACTGTTTGAAGGAACTTCTATATGGTTCCAGAGGGACTGCAACAGTTTGCATTCTCACCAACAGTGTAAGTGGGTTTCTTTGCATTCTCACCAATACCTGGTGTTTCCTATGTTGTTCATTTCAGCACTTCTGACAGTTGTGAGGTGGTATCTCATTGTGGTTTTGATTTGTATTTCTCTGATGAGTGATGTTGAGCATCTTTATATGTGTCAGTTATCCACCTGGATGTCTTCTTTGGAAAGATGTCTATTCTAGTCTCTGCCCATTTCTTAACTGGATTACTTGTCATTTTCTGTTCTGAATGATAGCTTGCTGGATAGAATATTCGTGGCTGCACATTTTCCCCATTAGGCACACTGAACATATCAAGCCACTCCATTCTGATCTGCCAAGTTTGTGTGGAGAGATATTCAGCCAGCCTCATGGGTCTTCCCTTGTAAGTTATGGAATTCTTTTGTCTTGCTGCATTTAGCATTTTTTTCTTCATTGCGATATTTTGTAAGTTTAAATATATCTTGGTGTTGGCCTGCTTTTGTTGATGTTGATGGGACTTCCCTGTGCCTTCTGAACTTGGCAGTCTGTTTCCTTCCCCACATTAAGGTACTTATCTCTGCTCCTGTACTTTCTTTTCTTCTTCTGAGGCTCCTATGATACGAATGTTATTATGGTTTATGGAGTCACTGAGTTCCCTAAGTCTACATTCATGATCTAATATTTTACATTCCTTCCTTTCAGTTTCATTATCTTCCATAATTACATCTTCTATATCACTTATTCATTCCTCTGCTTCTTCCCTCCTTGTGCTCATTACACTAAGAAAGTTTTGAAACTCAGTTATTCCATTTTTCACTTTTGATTGTTTTTTTTAATTCTTTTGTCTCTGTGGTATAGTCTCTCTGAAATATTCCATCCTTTTCTCAAGCTAGAGAATATACTTATAATTGCTGCTTTAAATTCTCCATCAGGCATATTATTTATATCTGGTTTGATCACATCTCTGTGACCTTTCTTGTTCTTTCCTTGGGGGTGAATTCCTCCATGTTGGCAATATGTTTAGGTCTCTGCATACTACTGTGTGTTAAAAAGTCTGTTCTCTTTCCAACTCCTGAGAGTAATGGCTTTGTGAAGAAGAGATTAAATAGTGTCCTGAACCTGGCACTTCAGGGAGCATTTCTGGTGTGTGCTACATGAACTCTGCTGCTGTGTTTTGGCTGCTTTATCTCTCTGCTCAGTCCTCTGCAGAGGCACTCCTTGCCTGCAGTATACACTGTTTGGACCCTAATCAGAGTGTGGCAAGTTTAACTAGGTGTTCTCTGGTCTGCTTGTTAAATGAGACTGATGCTATTTCCACTAGAACTGAAGACTTTCAGAACTCTATGGTCAGGAGACATGGCACGTGCAGAGGTTTCTGCTGGCCTTATAGGAAAGGGGCCTTTCAACTATGTTTCTTAAAGACAAGTTATCACTTACTAGAGCACTGAAACTCACAAATGAAAAAATATAGTTGAAATTTAAAATTCTTAGAATCAGAAGTGGGACATCAACAAAATAGCAAAATAGGAACTTTCTACCATCTTCCCCCAAAGAACACTGACTGTGACACTACCAACAGATGACAGTGCCTTTGTGCACCCTGGCAGTCCAGCAGAGAAGTCCCAGCACACCATCAAAGCAGAGACCAATTCAAGATTGACACCCTGAGGAACAGCTTCCTTTTACTCCTCAGGTCACACCTATTCCATACAGGAAGGGCTCAGCAACAAAAGAGATTTTCTCAGTCAGTGACTTCTACTTTGGGGAAATTGGGAACATGTGAGTGAACACCCTGCTTCCTAGCTGTGCAGAATGCTTGTGTACTATTAATAGGAATGTAAAACTGCTGAAGCACCATGGAAGACCATATGGAGATTACTTAGAAAAATACTTGGGGTATTTATCTGAAAAAAATTAAAACACTAATTTGAAGAGATATATGCACCCCATGTTCATTGCAGCATTAATTACCAATATAGCCAAGACATAAGTGTTCATAAAGAAAATGGGGTATTACATGTAAAAATGTAATTATTCCACCATTTAAAAATGGAATTTCTCCACTTGTGACAACATGGATGGTTACTGAAGGTGTTATGCTAAGTGAAATATGTCAGACAGAGAAGGAACAATACCATATGACCACACCACTGTGGGAAATCTTAAAAAAAAAAAAAAAAAAAAAAAAAAAGCTCACAGACACAGAAAACAGAGTGGTGATTTCCAACATGGGTTTGGGTGAAATAAGTGAAGAGGGTTAAAAACTGTTAAATAACAATTAACTCATTGCAATCTGAGTTAAAGAATTGTGACTGTAGTTAATAATACTATATTGCATATTTGATAGCTGCTCAGAAGTAAATCTTAAAAATCATCATCACAAGAAATAGAAATTAATTTGTAACTATGGATGTTCAGTAGACATGATGGATGGATGTTCACTAGACATGATGGATGGATGTTCACTAACTTGTTGTTCTGATCATCATCTCCCAACATTTACAAATATTAAATAATTTTGTATGCACGTGAAAGTAATATACATCAATTATACTTTAACTTAAAAATGGCAAGAAGATTACCAAGGAGGAATTTTTTGCCATACCAGATATAAAAATTTATAATAAACATATAATAACTGACAGTAGGTGGCATTGTTGCAGGAAAAGACTCACTAAGCAGTAGAGGAGAACTGACAACCCAGAAACATATCACCACCTTCACATGTACACACACACAGACACACACACACACACACGCAGGACTTTGATATAATTAAGAAATATAAAGGCATCCATGGAAAAGAAAAAATATTTTAGTGAATTAAACTGAAATTTGGTCACATAGATGGAAAAACAAATTTGGATGCCCACACTCCCCCGCCCCCCCACATTAACTAATTCCAGGTGTATTTAGGGTACAACATTAAATTTTTTAGGGAAAATATATGGATAATCTTTCTCAGTTTGGGGAAAATATTTCTTAAATTTAATTAAAAGTTTCTTCCATGTTTAAATTTAGGAATTCTGGCCACCAACAGACCCATTTTAAAGTAAAATGGCAAGTAACAACATGAGAGAAAATATTGCAGAGAACACAAACAACAGAGAGTTAAAAGCAATTATAAGGACCCCTAAAAAAATGAGAGAAACAAAGAAACAATGACATAGACTCGTTTTCAGAAGATACAAATGAGCTTTTCATAGAAAGACAATTACACATAGCAGAAAGTATATGAGGATATATTCAATTATTAGTTATTGGGAAAATAAAAACCAAGGTCATGGCTTGATAGCATTTATGATATTTCAGTTAGCAATATTTAAAAGTGTGCAATATCAGGTGTCAGAGAAAATGTACATCAATGGAATAATTTTTTTTAATTTTTTTTCAACGTTTATTTATTTTTGGGACAGAGAGAGACGAGCATGAACGGGGGAGGGGCAGAGAGAGAGGGAGACACAGAATCAGAAACAGGCTCCAGGCTCTAGGTCATCAGCCCAGAGCCTGACGTGGGGCTCGAACTCCCGGACCGCGAGATCGTGACCTGGCTGAAGTCGGACGCTAACCGACTGCGCCACCCAGGCGCCCCTAATGGAATAATTTATACAAAACTAGGGTAGGGTAAATTGAAAGGGTAGGGTAAATTGAAATTTTATTTTTTTAATTTTAATTTTTCTACTTAATTAATTCCTTTTCTCCCTTCAAAATGACAAAA
>NW_024420005.1:0-18392 GCF_014898765.1 Herpailurus yagouaroundi | reverse complement strand
AATGTGGTCTCGACCATGACACGTGTGCTTTATTGGAGAAGCAAACAAATAGAGATACCAAAAGGCTCACAGGGGAGAGATCACCACCCAGATCACAGACAGACAGATGGCAAAGTGCAATTAGGCCACGACCCCACTGCTCATCTTCCCACAATGTGGTATCAGCTTCGGGAACCCATCCTTTTCTCTGTCCGCTGTCAACCCAGGTGGCAAGTCAGAGAACATGCATTCTGTGCTCGTGGCTGAAGGGAAGGGGATGGAGTCCTGAGACATCCACAGGAGACCCTGTGTCTTGTTGTTTCATGGTCATAATGCATCCTGCTGCTGTTACTTGCTCTTGGGTGGGCACTTCTGCTGGCAGGGGGGGCACGGCTGCACAGGAGGGCACTTCTGCTGGCAGGGTGGAGGTGGGCACTTCACAGGTGGGCATGAAGGAGGGGGACATGGCTCTGGACACTTTGGGGGTGGGCAAGGCTCAGGGCACACAGGAGGTGGCTGGCAGGGCTGCTTGCACTGCTGCTGTTGATAGGACATCGTTCCTGGACAGCAAGGAGCCTGAGATGCAAACAGACAACAGCATTCCTAACACAGGCAGTCCTGTTGGCAGAACAATGAGCCACGGACCCTGCAGCCTGCAAGGACCCTCTGTTCCCTAACACTGTCTGTATGATTCTGTGTGGCTCCTTCACCCTTCCCTTTGAGCACCTCTTACCCTAGCTCTTCGGTCTTTTCTGGTTAATGTTTCTGTCTATCACTTTGTACAGACACGATTGCCTGTGTGCTGTGTGAATACAAACATCATGTGGAGACAAAGAACCCAGATATGAAACTTCTAGCCAATCCCCAAACAGACCTCTACCGATAGCTTTCTGAGCCCTGGTTGCTGGTCTCACTGACGTGACTGGGGTTCTGAGCCCTGGGCTTTGAGGAGGACTGCCCAGACTCCCACCCAGCACTCAAAGGGACCGAGAGCCCTGAGAGGGATGCACTTGGAACGTGCACGGTGTAGGCCACAGGACAACACCTCGTCTCTCTTGTTGTCAGTCAGTTTAGGATTGTACCTCTGACTCCATTTCTGTCATGACCTTCACGGTCACCTTCCAAATACCCCCCAGACCTCCTTATTGTCTCTTCCCCATGCACGGACTTTAATTGGCTAAAATAAACAGTCACTTGTTCTCCCAGATTAAATCCTCACACTATTCAAATGCCAAAAAAAGATCTCTAAGGCTTGTACTCACCAGAGGCTTCAAAGGAGATGTATGCCTCAGTGTCTCCAGAAGATAACACCAGTGTGGTGGAGAGTCCTTTTATAAGGGCCAGGCGGGCCCAGGCAGGTGACAGTCCAGGACTGGGATGACGCACTTATTTCCCAACCAAATTACCATCTGCATGCAACCTCAGAAATGACTTGCCACACTAATGTGGATATCACCAAACTTCCTTGTCCAGGATCTTCCTCACCCTCATTGGGGAAGGCTCAGTGATTCACTTGGGACCTTGTCTCACCCTCCCCATGCCAGTGTCATGTGGCAACTAGGGAACATGAGATATTCTTTGACAGCCGTGATGCACTTCCATAGTTAGAGGTGGTGCCTGCCCTACTCCCTGGCTCCCCGAGCACCTTAACTGTAAAACTTACTGCCCCATTCAGTTTCACCCGCCCAGCATCCAGCTTTGTTCCCTTTGACAGTAGAGTAGACAGTAGGGTGAGCTGACCCTTCCTTGTCCAGGACCTTAACCCTCACTCACAGTTTTCCTTTACAACTAACCCTTTTGACCATGTCCTACTGGTCTCCAGGCTCTTCTTGACAATTAATTGGCTTGAAGAGACCACAGTCTTGTCTTGGTTCCTAGGTGCTGATAGCCCTAGGCTGGGCATGTTGTTACATGGCTCCATTAATGGCCTTGAACAGGACAGCACAACCCCTGTTTTCTAGACCACTGGCTCGGCCCCTCCCAAAGTCTCCACACTTGCAGATTTACACACTGATGTGATGTGCTCTCTGTGGTCCTCATCAGTGGGGGGGGGGGGGGGGGGGATGGGGGGAGGGGTACTTGTGGTCCACTAGACACCCAAACTCATATTCTCTCACTTCTTCAAAACGGACTCAGTGCCTGAGCTGCCCCCATTTCACAGCTTTTTCCTTCATGCTCCCCAAACAGCATGTGTTGCTTCCTTCTGCAAAAGTTAACTTGCCTACTCTCTATTAGGCTCTCTGTTCTGAACTGGCATTTAGAGGGACTTCTAGACATAGTACATTCAAGAAAGGAAGCTCCATAAGCTATTTACCCCACCATTCAACTCATGGGTGTTGTTACCTAGATAAAGCATGGCCAACACAAAACCCATGGATAACCTCTTAGTATTCATTTGTTGAACCACAGTAACACCTTGGCTAATATTACTCACTAGGCCTCGTGGGGAAAACATGAGTGCCTTGGCTATGCAGACGTCTGTAGGCACCACTACCATGTGACCTGAAATATTTCCTAACCTCCCTAAAGATCATTTAACATCTCTGTAGAGTAGAGGTAAGAACTGCACCGGGCTCCTAATTTCTTTGACCTCAGTCATAGAGACATCTTTCTAGAAATGTCTCCTCAGGCAAGGGACACAAGAGAAAAATTAAACTATTGAGTCTACACCAAAATAAAAACCTTTTGCACAGGGAAGGAAATCATCACCAAACAAAAAGGCCACCTACTAAATGGGAGAACATATTTTCAAAAGATACATCTGATAAGGGGTCAATACCCAAAATATATGAAGATACATCTGATAAGGGGTCAATACCCAAAATATATGAAGAACTTACACTAGACAACATCAAAACAAAACAAAACAGATAATCTGATTTAAAAATGAGCAGAGGAATTTATCCTACATTTTCCAAAGAAGACATGCAGATGGCCAACAAACATATGAAAAGATGCTCAACTCACTAATCCTTACGGAAATGCAGATCAAAACCATAATGACATATCAGCTCACACCTGTCAGAAGACCTCAAATCAAAAACACAAGAAATAACAACTGTTGGCAAGGATGTGGAGAAAAAGGAACCCTCGTGTATTTTTGGCGGGAATGTAAGTTGGTATAGCCACTGTGGAAAACAGTATCGTGGCTCCTCAAAAAATTAACAATGGAATGACCATAAGATCCAGTAAATCCATCACTGGTCATTTACCCAAAGAAAACAAAAACACTAATTTGAGAAGATATATGCACCTCTATGTTTATTGCAGCCTTATTTACAATAGCCAAGATCTGGAAGCAGCCCAAGTGTCCATTGATTATGTTTGTTGCAGCATTATTTACAATAGCCAAGATCTGGAAGCAGCCCAAGTGTCCACTGTTAGATGACTGGGCAAAAGAGATGCGATAAATAAATACAATGGAAAATCATTCAGGCGATACAAACAAAATAAAAAAAAAAAAGAACAAAACAAAAAATGAAAAACAAAAACAAAAAGCAAAACAGAAGAAAAACAACGAAACCTTGTCATTCATAACAACATGGATGGACCTGGAGGGTATAATGCTAAGTGAAAGTCCGAGAAAGACAAATACATGTGATTTTTATGCATATGTGGAATTTAAGAAACAAAACAAAGAAAACAGAGACAAAAAAGAAAGCAGACTCTCAAGTACAGAGAACAAACTGGTAGTAGTCAGAGGAGAGGTAGGTGGGAGCAGGCATGAAATAAGTGAGGGGGTTTAAGAGTTGTGATGAGCGCTGAGTAATGTATAGAATTGTTGAGTCACCACATTGTATGCCTGAAACTAATATAACACTGTTTGTTAGTTATACTTCAATAAAAAAGGAACTACATCTGCCTCAAAAGTTTGCTGCAAAAACTCAGTGAAATACCTAATATGAGGCACATTATGTGATAGGTCTTCAAGAATCGGAGCTGTCCATATATCTGATAAGGGTTTAATTTCCAAAATATATAAGGAACACCTTCAATTCCATAGCAAAAAAAAAAAAAATGATAACCTTAATTTTTTATTTATTTTTAAACGTTTATTTATTTTTGAGAGAGAGAGAGAGCAGGGGAGGGGCAGAGAGAGAGTGTGAGACCTAGAATCTGAAGCAGGCTCCAGGGTCTGAGCTGTCAGCACAGAGCCCGACGTGGTGCTGGAGCTCATGAACCACGAGATCATGACCTCAGCCGATGTCTAACAATGAACCGACTGAGCCACCCAGGTGCCCCAATAATCTTAATTTTTAAATGGAGAAACTATTTGAATAGCCATTTCATCAAAGACATAGACGACCAACTGCTACACGTAAAGATGCTCAACATCACTTATCATTAGGGAAATGCAAATCAAAGCCACATGCGATATCACTTCATGCCTGTTAGGATGACTGCCATAAGAAAAAGAAAAAAAAAAAAAAAAGGACAGTAACAAATGTTGGTGAGGCTGTGAGGTTGTAGAGAAAAGGGAACATTTGTACACTATTCGTGGAAATGCAAAATGGTGAAGCAACTATGAAAAACAGTACGGAGGTTCCTCAAAAACTTGAAAAATAGAACTACCCTATGATCCAGCAGTTCCTTGCCTGGCATTTACCCAAAAGAATTTAAATCAGGATCTGGAAGAAATATCAGCACTCTCGCATTCATTTCAGCATTACTCACCACACCTAAATGTCTAGCAGCAGATGAATGGATAAAGAAATATGGTATATAGGTACAATGGAATATTATTCAGCTATAAAGGAAGGAAACAAGGAAACACTGCCATCTGAGACAACATGGATAAGCCTGGAAGATGTTATGTCAAGAGAAATAGGCCAGGTCCAGAAGGATAAATACTGCATGAATCCCCTGAGTGGGGTATCTAAAACAGTCAAACTCATGGAGGTAAAGAATAGAATCATGGTTGCCAGGGACTGGGTGAGGAAAACAGCGAGGTGCTTATCAACAGGTATAAAATTTCAGTTACGCAAGATGAGTCAGTTCTAGAAGTCTGCTTACCACAGCATGCCTGTAGATCACAATATTGTACTGTGGACTTAAGAATCTGTTAGGTGGGTGACCTCATGTTAGGTGCTCTTACCACGATAGAATTTGTTTCAAAAGAAAAGAGACGTGAGCCCTAAAAGGTAGAAACATAATAAGGTAAGGTAAGGCACTAATCACAATACCTAAGAGAGACTGGCATTGTGTGGATAAGGTCCCTCAGGCTAAGATCTTTCCTGCCCCCCCTCTCTTCCAGCTGACATCACTGTTAATCAGAAGGCATTAGTGGGATATACCTTCCCTGTTTCTTACCTCTGAGAAGGGTCTCCTCTGCCTGAAGGGAGCCTTCTCACTTAGGGCTCTTTACCCAGAAGAATGCTGTGCACCATCTGCAGTATGTCCAACTCCATTGGTGGGAAAGGTACAGGGAGAATGTCGGGGGATCAACATGGGGGTTTGAGGAGGTAGGAACCTTCATGGGTTGCACCCTCTTCCTGAACTAACTCTCTCTGTCTCTGTCTCTGTCTCTGTCTCTCTCTCTGCAGCCCAGAGGAGCAGACCAGAGGATGGTTAGTTGGTCTCGCCTAGCACCCTGAGGTTTAGCATTAGAGTCACCTGGACAGCCATTGGAGGCTGACATCTTGCAGGGATGCCAGAAGGAACAGGGATGCTCTTGGGATGGCTGAGGCAATTCCAGAACATTCCTTGTCATGTTGAAATCCTAGAAGCTACAGGTGGTACCTGCTGGAATAAGGGAATGACCTAAGGATCCTGTGATTCACAGTTCTCCCGACCCAATTTTAGACCTGCTTCTCTTTGACTCATGAATTACTAATAGATTCCAAAGTTATTTTCACCAATAAATTACTTGGGTTATCATTTATGTTTGATAAACTGGAGGAGGATCAGACTTTCTTAAGATGAGAAGACTTGATGAGGTTTACTGTCTTCAGAGAGAGGGATGATTATTTCTTGATTTGCAGAGATGGTGAGTGAAAGAGAGATGACCCTACTTTTAAATAATGGTACTCCACCCACTCTGTTCAAATAGGTTTTATAACTATTAATAATACATGCAAGTATTCAAAAATAAATAAGAAATACAACATATAAGTAAAGAAATCTGTTGGCACACATTGTTAGCAAATTGGCATGGTATACACACAATGATTAGGTTTCAATCCAGAGTCTTTGTCTGAATCAGGTGTGTAACGCTGAGCAATTTTCTTAACACTTCTACAGTTCTCAGTTTCCTCTGAAGAAAATGGCGATAATAGTACTTCTCTGACAGACTTTTTTATACCGTGCAAAGGATTATTTAACACAACTCTTAAAGGTTGGAAATGGCAAAGCTGAGAGACCTGGTCCCAAAGTTCCTCATTTGCAAAATTTGATTTTGAAGGAAAAGACAGAGGTATGTAATGGGTATTAGATAAAGAAAGAAAGCAAGGGAGGTAGAGAGGTGGAGGGTAAGGGACAGGAAAGAAGAGGAGAGGGGAAAGAGAGATGATTGTATTTCCCAAGGGCCCCTTGGATTTGACTTAACATTTATAGCCGAGTTCTTTATGTAAGTAACTTCATTGTTGACACTGGGATGAGAACACATTTCGTCCTCCAAGTGTCAGCAAGGTGGTCCTCTTCCCACACATCGTGTGAACATCCAGCGTCCACCCTCTCTATAAACTTTCAGGCTCCCAGGAAATGGAGTTATCTTGACTTCTGCCCCGCCCGCCCCCCCCCCCCCACCCCCCCCCCCCCCCGCTCCGCCCCGCCTCCGGTTTTGTGCGGTTTTCCCATCACACACACCCAGTCATGCCAGCTTCACAGACTAAGTATTTCTGGAATCCACTTCACCCCTTCTGTGCTGACTACCATGGCCCTAGTTCAGGGCCTCCTCATCTCCGCTGGATCATTACCACTCCTTCCCGACATAGCTGTCTTCCCCATTCTTGTTTGATTCAAACCCATCTTCTGCATTGCAGTCTGAGAAATTTCTTAACAAGTCCGAGCTGACCCTGTCACCTGCCTGCCTACAACACTTCAGCTTAGCAGGATAAGTCCCTGGTCCAACACACAGCCATCTCTTGCCCTCCAGATCCCTTCCTTGTTGTTCCATCCATTCCTTGATCCGTGTGCAGTTACAGTATCAGTCTTCTGGTAATTTTCTCACACACCATCTTCTTCTCCCCCGCAGGGCCTTTAGTCATCATTTTTACGTGGATACAATGGACACCATTCTCAACAAAGCCATCACTTCAGTGAAAAGCCTTTCTGGATCCCTTCCACTGGGACAGGTGTCGCACCTGAGAGTCTCCTGAAACTGGCTGAGCCTCACTGATGATATCCATCCTCCTTTAGTGGGCTTTCCACTCACCTGCTTCTCCCCCAAGCCTGCAGCTCTTCTGCCACAGGGACTGTAGCTTCCCCATTCTGCACGTGGGACACGTGGCCAAGACCTGAACAGATCAGATGCGGAAATAGTATCTGTTGAATAAATAAATGGTTTACGTTCCTAAATTCCGTTATCTTACATGGGCTTCACAAGAGTCTTGTGACTTCCCGGGAGGAAGACCATTTTACCACCTCTGAGACAGAAAAAAAATAAATAAATAAATAACACTTAACTGCAGTGCATTCTCTCTCCTTCCTCATTCCCCCACCCCACCCCTCACCGCCTGCTGCTGACTATTCTTGTGTGCTACTGAGCTGCATAATGGATAAAGAGGAGGACATAAAGAATTACAGAAATCCCAGATGGGTTAACACTAGGATGGACAGGACAACACTTGCAAAGGAAAACAACTGAGCTGGAAATGGGGAAGGATGGGCAAGAGAAACAAAAGCAGCAAACACTGAGCAAACACTGCTCTTCGGAGCATAAAGGAGCAAGTGAGGGAGAAATACAGGCAAGATGTGAGAAGAGAAGAGGGGAGAGGATGGGGCGGGAGAGGAGAGGACTGGAAGTTAAGGTCAGTGGCTATGCAAAGGTGACTACAAATTTAGGGAAATAGGTAAGGAAGATTTAAGCCTTTTTTTTTTTTTTTGTCATGTTTCCAGTTTGCCACTTTTGTTTCAAATTTAAATTCAAATTAGCTAACATATAGCATAGTATTGGTTTCAAGAGTAGAATTGATTGGCTCATTCATCACTTACATACAACACCCAGTGCTCATCCCAACAAGTGCCCTCCTTAATGTCCATCACCCATCTAGCCCATCCCTCCCCCACCTCCCCTCCAGCAACCCTCAGTTTGTTCTATTTAAGGGTCCCTTATGGTTTGCCTCCCTCTCTGTTTTTCTCTTATTTTCCTTTTCCTTCCCTTCTCCAGCGTTCATCTGTTTTGCTTCTAAAGTCCACATAAGAGTGAAAGCATACATTTGTCTTCCTCTGACTGATTTATTTTGCTCAGCATAATACACTCCAATTCCATCCACATTGCTGCAAATGCCAAGATTTCATTCTTTTTAATCGCCAAGAAATATTCCCTTGTATATGCACCACATCTTCTTTATCCATTCATCAGGCGATGGGCATTTGTGCTCTTTCCATAATTTGGCTATTGTTGAGAGTGCTGCTGTAAACACTGGGTCCAGTTCGCCACTTTGGAAATACACATTTAAATTAACTTTAAGCATTTTAATGAATTTTAACATTGTTTTTCTTTCTGAGAACTTGTATTGGTTTTTTTCTTTTGAATGCAACCCTGAGCTAGATCCAGAACAAGATTGTTCAGCCCTGTTTGAGGTCTATTTTGTGAATTATTGCTCAGGTTCGAGCAATAAAACCTCAGGTGCCAGTGTCATCTGAATCTTGAACTGAATCATGACCCTGGACTCAGCAAGGGGCCCCTGCCTACTATTAGCTGGGCTGTTAAAGTATGGAGAAGAGGAGTGAGATTAATATCATGCTCACTGTGAATATTCTTAGGCATCAAATGGACAGAAGTTGTAAAGACTACTCAAAAATCAGAAATATATTCTCAGGATCCTCCCAGTGTTAAGTGACATTTCTAAGTGGACAATGCCTACAGTCTCCCTCATGAAATTAGAGAATAGGAAACTGCACTTTGCCCAGTGTCCACAGATATCAATAGTCCTAGGAAAGGAGTGTCTTCTGCTGCATGAAATGAGTGACCCACATTCCTTTCTCTCCTGCTGCAGAGGTGCTGAGCACTCTGAAGCCTCCGCTTCTGCTCGAAGGCCACATGGACGGTGCGATTCTGGGCCAGGAATGTGGGAGGAGACAGACCCACGGCTGAGTCATCCCACTGAAATGCAGCCCCAGGGCCCCGGCCAGTGACCAACGTGAAATGAGGGATGGCAGGGTCCTGCCATGGAATGGGAGCCTCAGACTCCGCAGTCTGACCCACCCAGACCTCTGACTTCAATCAGATCCTGATCACAGCCAACCTCTGCTGAATCAAATGCCTTTTTGGGTAAACTATGTATGTTTACCATTGTGTTTGCCAACATTTTATTTTAATTTCTATGTCACATAAAGTCTTAGGAGCCCCTCAGTACAGGGAGTTTGTCTCATTCAGTCTGGGGCCTCAATGTCTACCCTAGAGCATCACGCATAATCAGGATCTGCTAGCACAGGTCAGGAATGGCCCACTGGGTCTGCCCTATCTGCAGTCTCCCAGCATGTGGGTCCATGCAGAGAGACCAAGCAGGGAAGGAGCTAGAAGTTTTGTCATGTGAGGCCCCGTGGACGTGCGCCTGGGAAAGAAGAGGAGGCCGGGTGAGTCGGGGCACCAGCTGTCCCACCTGATTCCCCCCCTCCCCCCCTGGACTAGAGAGTGGAGCCACAGGCCCGCAGCTCACGGCGCTGAGGTTTGCTAGGTTCAATGTAGAAAAAGAAAGACATTTCCAAGTCAGAGTTGCCCCCAAGGCTGGGACTGTCACTGGTCGAGCCATGAAACTTCTGCCTGATGCAGAAATCGGGCTTTAAAGCGAGAACGTAGTTTTGAATCTTGAAATAGGGTCTTATAGGCAGCTGCAGGACTCCAAGTTACCTGAGGAACTGACAAGCACAGGGCTCCAGAAGCTCGGTGTCCTGGAAAAAAAGAGAAGCAAAAGGACACTTGAGAGATTTAATGTATTTTACTAGTTTTGTGTGGGCTTTTTGCTGTCATTTTTAAGTCAATAAATACAAAATTAAAGAAAGGGATGCTTCAAATGAGAGGTTGAATATGATCCTTTGCAATTTGGAATGAACCAACAAACAAACTGAAGCTTGGAATGTTTCTAACAGGTGTAGAAGAATTGCTAAATACAGCTCCTCAGGAGCCTTGTGAAGCCCGCGTAGGCTGTGTATGTAAGAGCTAGGAGCTTTCCTATTGCTACCTATAGCTACCATCTCTCTCCCTAGGGCAGCTCCATGGTCTTTGATCAGCCTTGTGAGACAACGGCAGTGTGGGAGTGCCCAGGTGGGCTTGAGGAAAGAAGCTGAGCTGTCTGCCTAACTCTGGCATGACAGTGGGGTAAATCGGGTGTCATTTGTGACGAAAATGACAAGGCCAGGATAAAAGCTGTGCGAAACCATCCCTGTGATTTTCCACAAAAATATTTTAGAACTGGATTATGTGTGCCTGTGTGTTTATGTGAGGGTTTTGTCACTATACCCGCAGGGTATATAGATTCTTATATTTGATATGTTAATTATACTTGGATTAAAAAAAAATAATAATAACAAGATGAAATCCCATCAGCCGGAATAATCACTATCAACATCTTGGTGTGTTGACTGCTTGACATTTTTTTCTTTAGTTTACTCTTTCTTTGCTTTAAGCTTTTGATTTTGAGAAATTTAAGACATATATGGAAATACTGAATATCTGCATCACTCAAAATGAGTAACTAATGATATCATGTGACACCTGGTCAGAATTTTTCACCTGTAATTAATTTTTAAAATTACAAAATGCATTTATATTGTTTCATTTGAAAGAGAAATATAACTATAAAGAAAAGCCCAAGATACCTTTGACTCCTCTTCTAACTCATTCCCAGAATCAAATAATCATGAGTGTCACATACAGTATTTCATTTAAAAATGTTCTTATTGAAGTATAAGTAGCATCAAGTGTTAGATTAGTTTCAGGTGTGCAATATAACGATTCAACACTTTGATACATTACTCAGTGCTCCTCACAATAAGTGTGTTCTCAATCCCCTTTATCTATTTTGCCCATCCCCCCACCCACCTTCCCCCTGGCGACCACTAGTTTGTTCTCTGTATTTAAGAGTCTGTTTTTCTTCCTCTCCTTTTCTCTGTGTTTGTTCTTTTGTCTTGATTCTTAAATTCCGCATATGAGTGAAATCCTGTGGTATCTGTCTTTCTCTGACTTCCTTCACTTAGCATTATACCCTGTAGCACCATCCATGTTGTTGCAAATGGCAAGATTTCATTCTTTATGATGGTTGAATAATATTCCATAATGTATATAAATTATATATAAATATATATATAATCTGTACAATTTTATATATAAATCATTTATATATAATAAAATTTAATTATAGTTATATATTTATATAATGTATAGTGTATAATTATAATTATATTGATATGATTATAATAATTATACTGATATATATATAAATATATGGAATAACATATAATTTATATAAAATAAACACCCCACACACACACACACGCACGTGTGTGTGTGTGTGTGTGTGTGTGTGTCTGTATACACATCTTCTTTATCCATTCATCTATCGATGGACACTTGAGTTGCTTCCATATCTTGGTTATTGTAAAGAATGTTGCAATAAACATCGGAAGGCATATATCTCTTTTTTAAGATTTTATTTTTAAGTAATCTCTACATCCAACGTGGAGCTCCAACTCATAACCCTGAGTTCAAGAGTCGCATGCTCCACTGACTGAGCCAGCCAGGTGCCTCAGGAGTGCATATGTCTTTTTTGAACTAGTGTTTTCATTTTCTTTGGGTAATGGGTGGATCCATTAAATCCAGTAGTGGATTTACTGGATCATATGGTAATTCTATTTTTACCTTTTTAAGGGACCTCCATATTGTTTTCCACAGTGGCAGCACCAATTTGCATTCCTACCAGCAGTGCACGTGGGTTCCTTTTCCTCCACGTCCTGGCCAACACTTGTTATTTCTTGTGTTTTTGATTCTAGCCATTCTGACAAGTATAGGATGTAGTTTTGATTTGTATTTCCCTGATGCATAGTGATGTTGAAAATCTTTTCATCTGTTTGTTCCTCTTTGGAAAAATGTCTATTCAGGTCCTCTGCCCATTTTTAATGGGATTATTTTTGCAGGTGAAGGCTTTAAAGATTTTGGATATTGACATTCTATCAGATACATCACTTGCAAATCTCTTCTCCCATTTCGGTAGCTTGTCTTTTCTGTTTTCTTGACGGCTTTCTTTTCTATGTTAAAATATTTTGTTTTATTACTATATGCTATTTTTATATATTTCATATATACATGTGCCTATAAAAATAAATAGTATTGATTTTTGTGTCTATTTTTGTTTTCATGGACCACTATCTATCTAATCCATGTACACACACACACACACACACACACACACACTCACACTCACACACACACACACACACACACAGATTTTTATTTTTAAAAAGCTTTCGATGAATTTCTAAAGTTACTATCATTAATTAATTAATTTTTCCTAAATTCTTCGTTTATCGTAAAAGATGTTACTTACAAGTAATGGCTAATTCAAGTCATTGGCTGTTAGGTATAGAGGATTTTTTGATGAAAACAAAACAGGGCAAACAAACAAAACAGGCTGTTCATGGACATAATCAACTGAATTAGGGATTTCAGCACATTTTTCTCAAACTCTATCTCCCTCACTCCCTCTTTTTCTGTATCTATTCACATATATAATATAATATATATAATCAACCTATTAAAAAAATCACATAATCCTGTTGAAATAAAAAAAATAACATAATGGTTACACAGTATATACTACATAGAGTCAGATTTACATGCCTCTCTATGTACTAAAAACATTATAGTTATTAATGTTTATTAAGTACCTGCTAGGAGGCAGGCGCTTCTCATTAAAAAAAAATTTTTTTTTAACGTTTATTTATTACTGAGAGACAGAGTGTGAGCATGGGAGGGGCAGAGAGAGGAGGAGACACAGAATCTGAAGCAGGCTTCAGGCTCTGAGCTGTCAACAGGGTGTCTGACGTGGGGCTGGAACTCACAAACCAGGAGATCATGAGCTGAGCTGAAGTTGGACGCCCAACCTGCTGAGCCACCCAGGCGCCCCAGGTACTTTTCACTTAAATTAATCATCATAGTAACTCTCAGGATAAATACATTATTTTCTCCATTTTCCAGAGAAGTGCAGAGGCATCGCCTGGTTAAATGACTCACATAGGATCAGTCATACAGGAAGCCGTAGATTGAGGCCTGTGTGTCTCCAAAGCCCCTGGGTTTCTGTTACATAACATGCAGCTGGCTCTGGTATCACGTCAGCTTCTATTCAGTCACATGCTCAGGATTTGGTTTCTCTGCCTGCCTGACCATGTATACAATCTATTTCCCTTCCTTAGTTTTCTTCTTTAGTACGCTTTATATAAATTGTACAAGTTTATACAAATTAAAAGAGGCAGCATGTGTCAACGGCAGACATGCTTACTCATGTATTACACACGTGTTCCAGCACGGATCACATTTATTCTGGTGGTTTAACATCCATTTGCCAGTTTGCAATGATTGGTCCAATACATATATGAGGAAATGCCAGCAGCTTTGTTGTCTTTGAGGAGTCTTTCCCCTCTGTCTTCATCATTTCCTGTGGATCATCTGCTCTGCCTCTTCCATCGTATTCCTCTTTTCCCCATGGCCCACCTTCCTGCACACTTGCCAACCAACATATGCTGCTTACTGGAAAGCTATTTCTCCCCAAGTGGGCTCACTGCCCATTGCATATTTCTTTCTTTTTTTTTTTTCCCTTTGTCTTCTTGGATCCTTGAGTCTAACAACTGGTAAATGTTTCCCCACAAGGTGTTATATGGCTGGTATTAGTTAAACTTCTTCATTGTGAGGCGTCTGGACATCACTGGTTCCTCTAAAGAATCTCATAAAATACTAATAATCTCATCATAAACACTAGGAACAAATTCACTGAGGAAAGCATGATACTGTCATGCTTTCATTACATTTATATTACATTCATTACATATGCATGTAATATAAAGCTACAGTCAATGGAAGGACTCACTGAGAGACTGCTAACAGTGATTCCCTAGGGTGGGAAATTGAGTGGCTGAAGGAAAGGGGTAAGGGGCCATTTTCATCGTGTATTATCTCTGCACCATTTGAATTTTGCCAAGTGTGCATTTCTTATCTACTCAAAGATTAAAAATATCCAAGAGCATTTGCTCATGCAAATAACAAGTTGTTGAACTAAGAGTCCTTTTCTCTCTCGATCTTTCATGAAATTTGTCTACCGTGTACTTGCTCAGTGATCCTGGAGCTTTTGCGAGTGCTTGCACATTGGTTCGAAACCAAAAATTTAAAGGCCCAAAACAGCAAACCTGCTAGTGACAGAGAAGAGAAAATGATTGTACCACTTTTTCAAACCAGGTTGTCCTAATGGAGTTTCCAGTTTAGCTGCCTAAACGTGATTGTTGGAAGGGTGGTAGTAGTTTTCTTTTTGCTTTCTGGGAATGTTCAGCAATGTTTCTCCTTATCCAGCTCTGAATTTCTTTCTGAGAAAATCATAGGGAGTTCATATACGTTTCACGTTAAAAGACTGACAGGGCAAGAGTTGAAGTGGGGAAGGAGAAAATAACTTTTCACCTATAAGTCTGTTGTAAGGAAAGATGAGTTAATGCACATAGGGTTCTTCACACAATGCTTGGCACATAACAAAACCTTCAGTTAGCTGTGCCTAAAATCTCAAACGGTAGTACAGTTGATTTCCTCTGCATGGTGTAAGAGATCCACATTTACATATGTATTTATATATACACACATGTAACTACATATACATTAAATATAAATGTAGTTATATTGTACACATGGTTTGCTACTTGCCCTTCTCATATAATACACACTCTTTTGGAAGATCACTTTTCATTTTTGCCTATTATTTTGTCATGTGGATCCATAAATGATCTAATCAGAAACCATCCCCATGAAAGCATTAAGAAAATATGTTTTGATCAACTCTTTCAGTGTTTGCTTGTTTTTCGTAATATCTTGATATTTCTTAGGGCAGGCGTTACTCATGACGTCATAGAAGCCCCAAACCCAATAATGGTGAGCCAACTGCCTGAATACACGAATGCTTTTGAATTTTGATCATTTTTGTCAGTTTCCTTATAGTGATGGTTACTTAGTAATACCCTTAACAATGAAAAGGAACACCTATCTACTTGTTCTTGATGGAAGTAAACAATGGCTTCAAAGGTGCAAGGAAAATAGGCTGAGTGCTGGGGTTCTGCAGGAGGAAATCAAGAAGGTCAAGGGAGATTTGATGGCTTGGCTGGTAATTATTGACTTTAACAATGGAAAGCCCAGTGGAAGGTTCTAGGTCTTCTAAGTATTAGGAATAATTCTTGTCAATGTTAGCTGTAACTAATAACAGATGTACGAAGGCAGAGGCCGCTGAGAAAATATTTTCCCGCATCACAAAGCTAGCTAGTGACGCCCCTAGGTTTAAACTCCTGTCTTTGGATGTCTCCTCTAGGACATTTCCAGTGTACTCTGCTGCTTCACTGAATATTGGAAGAGGTGCAAGGCAGGTGATGGCTGGTTACCGTGAGATGTGTAGATATTGATAACATTAATTAATCTATTAATGGATAGAATATTAATAAAAATAAATAAGGGGCTGTAAGCATAGTGATTACAGTACTAAAGGGTTTATGTAAGCTGTATTTAGAACTTACTGGGAGATTTTAATGCCAACCACCCTGCCTTTATTTAAACAAAACCACAGATGAGTTCACTTGGAAGGTGAGGAGGAATCAGTGGATTGAGTACTCCCAGGGATGTTAAGAAAAGGTAAGGCAGGGAGTTTTGAAGCCTCTACTAACACCCTAACTCATGTTTCAGAAGTGTTCACAGGTCTGTTGAGTGACATTCAATAAAAACAAACATTTCAGTTTCTCTTAGTGAGCTATGAGTTGAAAATTCCCACAGGATTTCAAATAAGAGAATGAAAATCCTGGGACGAGCATGGTAGAAAGTAACCTTGGCATTCTAGCAGACATTAAGTGGAAAATGGACCAGCCCCATGTCACCATTGACATGAGGCCACACAGTCTTGTTCTCTACAGAATAGCACAGCCTGTGTTGTGTTGGATCCTGGCTTCAGCTCCTGCACAGGGAGCCCTGTCGCTCCCTGTGGAGACCATGCATTCTCTTCATCCATATTAAAAGGAACCAGTTAATGTGAGCAGCCAGCCTTAGAGTAAGTGGGAGTGAGTTATAAGTGCCTGCGAGAGAGACAGAGCATAAGCCATGTTGCTAGCCTCTCAGAACCCAAGCTTCTGTCATTCTAGAACACAAAACTAAATGACAGGCAGTTGAAAAGTAAATGGACACACAGGCTTCTGATACAGGCATGGGGCAGGGAGGTAGGTGAAGGTAAGCCCAATCAAGGAATGACCTCTTGGGCCCCCAGTTTGAGAACTGCCCCAATTCTTCATCCGTCACATGAAACTGGAACTGCTGGTCAAGAGAGAGCCTCAGGCAAATCACTGAGTTCTTGCCCCAATGGGGACAATCCCAGAGCAGGAAGTTTCCAGTAATCGAAGTGACAAGACATTTGGGGAATTTCAGGTGGATTGCATTTGGTTTCCAAACAACTGGTCCAGCCCAGCCTTAGGCTTCTTCACTTCCTGAAGGTGGGCGCCACCGAGCCATATAAAGGGGACACCTGCCACATTGTTGCCACCCTTTTCGTGCTCAGCTCCCCAACAGCTCTGGAGAATCAAGTGAATCTCATGGGGAGGTGGGGGGGGGGATCTATATGCTTGGGGGATATGAGATGATGTTTGGAATTAATTTGTAAGCAGCAATAGCTGGTTTTCCTCAACGACGTGCATACTCTTCCCTGGGGAATTGAAAGTTGTCAGACCAAGGATGTAAGTGAGCTAATTTTTGTTGATGAAGTATGTGTCTTTCTATTACAAGGTTGAAATTTATTTATTTATTTATTTATTTATTTATTTATTTATTTATTTATATATGAAATTTATTGTCAAATTGGTTTCCATACAACACCCAGTGCTCATCCCAAAAGGTGCCCTCCTCAATACCCATCACCCACCCTCTCCTCCCTCCCACCCCCCATCAACCCTCAGTTTGCTCTCAGTTCTCAACAGTCTCTTATGCTTTGGCTCTCTCCCACTCTAACCTCTTTTTTTTTTTTTTCCTTCCCCTCCCCCATGGGTTCCTGTTAAGTTTCTCAGGATCCACATAAGAGTGAAACCATATGGTATCTGTCTTTCTCTGTATGGCTTATTTCACTTAGCATCACACTCTCCAGTTCCATCCACGTTGCTACAAAAGGCCATATTTCATTTTTTCTCATTGCCACGTAGTATTCCATAGTGTATATATAAACCACAATTTCTTTATCCATTCATCAGTTGATGGACATTTAGGCTCTTTCCATAATTTGGCTATTGTTGAGAGTGCTGCTATGAACATTGGGGTACAAGTGCCCCTATGCATCAGTACTCCTGTGTCCCTTGGATAAATTCCTAGCAGTGCTATTGCTGGGTCATAGGGTAGGTCTATTTTTAATTTTCTGAGGAACCTCCACACTGCTTTCCAGAGCGGCTGCACCAATTTGCATTCCCACCAACAGTGCAAGAGGGTTCCCGTTTCTCCACATCCTCTCCAGCATCTATAGTCTCCTGATTTGTTCATTTTGGCCACTCTGACTGGCGTGAGGTGATACCTGAGTGTGGTTTTGATTTGTATTTCCCTGATAAGGAGCGACGCTGAACATCTTTTCATGTGCCTGTTGGCCATCCGGATGTCTTCTTTAGAGAAGTGTCTATTCATGTTTTCTGCCCATTTCTTCACTGGGTTATTTGCTTTTCGGGTGTGGAGTTTGGTGAGCTCTTTATAGATTTTGGATACTAGCCCTTTGTCCGATATGTCATTTGCAAATATCTTTTCCCATTCCGTTGGTTGCCTTTTCGTTTTGTTGGTTGTTTCCTTTGCTGTGCAGAAGCTTTTTATCTTCATAAGGTCCCAGTAATTCACTTTTGCTTTTAATTCCCTTGCCTTTGGGGATGTGTCGAGTAAGAGATTGCTACGGCTGAGGTCAGAGAGGTCTTTTCCTGCTTTCTCCTCTAGGGTTTTGATGGTTTCCTGTCTCACATTCAGGTCCTTTATCCATTTTGAGTTTATTTTTGTGAATGGTGTGAGA
>NW_024420004.1:678769-691647 GCF_014898765.1 Herpailurus yagouaroundi | reverse complement strand
CTTCTGAGGGGAATTCTTCCGCTTGGTCATTTTGGATAGTCCCTGGCGTGGTGAGGACCTGCAGGGCACTTCCCCTGTGCTGTGGTGTATAGCTGGAGTTGGTGGGCGGAGCCACAGTCAGACCTGATGTCTGCCCCCAGCCCACTGCTGTGTCCACAGTCTGACTGGTGCGTGCCTTCTCTTCCCCTCTCCTAGGGGCAGGATTCACTGTGGGGTGGGGTGGCCTGTCTGGGCTACTTGCACACTGCCAGGCTTTGATGCTCGGGATCTGGCATCTTAGCTGGGGTGGGTAGGCAAGGTGCACAGGGGCAGGAGGGGCAGGCTTAGCTTGCTTCTCCTTAGGTGATCCACTTCAGGAGGGGCCCTGTGGCAGCAGGAGGGAGTCAGATCCACTGCGGGAGGTTTGGCTTCGCAGAAGCTCATAGTTGGGTGTTTGCGCAGAGGGAGCAAGTTCCCTGGCAGGAACTGGTTCTCTTTGGGATTTTGGCTGGGGGATGGGTGGGGGAGATGGCGCTGGCGAGCGCCTTTGTTCCCTACCAAACTGAGCTCCGTTGTCCGGGGGCTCAGCAGCTCTCCCTCCCTTTGTCTTCCAGCCTTCCCGCTTTCTGAGCAGAGCTGTTAACTTATTACCTCCCAGACGCTAAGTCGTGCTTGCTGTCGGAACACAGTCCGTCAGGCCCCTCCGCTTTTTGCAAGCCAGACTTGGGCTCTGCTTGGCCGGCGAGCCGCCCCTCTGCCCCGGCTCCCTCCCGCCAGTCCGTGGAGCGCGCACTGCCTCGCCACCTTTCCTACCCTCTTCCGTGGGCCTCTCGTCTGCGCTTGGCTCCGGCGACTCCGTTCTGCTAATCCTCTGGCGGTTTTATGGGTTATTTAGGCAGGTGTAGGTGGAATCTAAGTGATCAGCAGGATGCGAGGTGAGCCCAGCGTCCTCCTACGCCGCCATCTTCCCTCTCTCCTACTAGGGTGCTCTTTAACCTCCATGCTTTTGGAGGATTTCCAGACTTTTTCCTGTGGTTCATTTCAAGCTTCATAGCATTGTGGTGAAAGTGTGCATGGTGTGATCTCAATTTTTTTATACTTATGAGGGGCTGTTTTGTGACCCAATATGTGATCTGTCTTGGTGAATGTTCCGTGTGCTCTCAAGAAGAAAGTATATTTTGCTTCTTCAGGATGCAGAGTTCTAAAAATATCTGTCAAGTCCATTCTATCCAATGTATCATTCAGGGCCCTTGTTTCTTTATTGATCCTGTATCTAGATGATCTATCCAATGTTGTAAGGGGAGTATTAAATTCCCCTGCAATTTCCGCATTTTATCAATAAGGTTGTTTATGTTTGTGAGTAATTGTTTTATATATTTAGGAGCTCCTGTATTCGGCACATAGACATTTATAATTGTTAGCTCTTCGTGATGGATAGACCCTGTAATTATTATATATTGCCCTTCTTCGTCTCTTGTTCCATCCTTTAATTTAAAGTCTAGTTTGTGTAATATAACTATGGCTGCTCCAGCTTTCTTTAGACCTCCAGTAGCATGATAGATAGTTCTCCATTTCCTCACTTTCAATCTGAAGGTGTTCTCAGGTCTAAAATGAGTCGTGTAGTTAGCAAATAGATTGGTCTTGTTTTTTTTTTATCCATTCTGATACACTATGTAATTTGGTTGGGGCATTTAGTCCATTTTTTTTTCAGTGTTATTAATGAAAGATATGGGTTTAGAGTCATTGTGATGTCTGTAGGTTTCATTCTTGTAATGATGCCTCTGCTACTTTGTCTCACAGGATCCCTCTTAGGATGTCTTGTAGGGCTGCTTTAATGGTGATGAATTACTTCAGTTTTTGTTTTTTTGGGGAAGAACTTTATCTCTCCTTCTATTCTAAATGACAGACTTGCTGGATAAAGGATTCTCGGCTGCATATTTTTTCTGTTCATCACATTGAAGATTTCCTGCCATTCCTTTCTGGCCTGTCATGTTTCAGTAGATAGACCTGTCACGAGTCTTATCAGTCTCCCTTTATATGTTAGAGCATGTTTATCCCTAGCTGCTTTCAGAATTCTCTCTTTATCCTTGTATTTTGCCAGTTTCACTATATGTTGTGCAGAAGATCAATTCAAGTTACGTCTGAAGGGAGTTCTCTGTGCCTCTTGGATTTCAATGCCTTTTTCCTTCCCCAGTTCAGGGAAGTTCTCAGCTATTATTTCTTCCAGTACACCTTCAGCACCTTTGCCTCTCTCTTCCTCCTCTGGAATACCAATTATGCGTATATTATTACATTTAATTGTGTCACTTAGTTTTCTAGTTTTCCCCTCATTCTCCTGGATTTTTTTTATCTCTCTTTTTATCAGCTTCTTCTTTTTCCATAATTTTATCTTCTAGTTCACCTATTCTCTCCTCTGCCTCTTCAATCCGAGCCCTGGTTGCCTCCATTTTATTTTGCAGCTCATTTATAGCTTTTTTTTAGCTCTTCCTGACTGTTTCTTAGTCCCTTGATCTCTGTAGTAATAGATTCTCTGCTGTCCTCTATACATTTTTTTTACCCCAGCGATTAATTTATGACTATTATCTTAAATTCATTTTCTGTTACATTGCTTAAATAATTTTTGATCAGTTCGTTAGGTGTGGCTACTTCCGGGAGTTTCTTTTGAAGAAAATTCTTCCATTTCATCATTTTGGATAGTCCCTGGAGTGGAGGGGAACTGCAAGGCTCTTCCCCTGTGCTGTCTGGAGTAACTTGCGTTGGTGGGCGGGGCCACAGTCAGACCTGATGTGTGCCCCCAGCCCACAGCTGGGGCCACAGTCAGATTGGTGTGTACCTTATCTTCCCCTCTCTCAGGGGCAGGACTCACTGTTGAGTGGTGTGGCCCCTGTCTGGGCTACTTGCACACTGCCAGGCTTGTGGTGCTACTTCTATGGGATCTGGCATATTAGCCGGGGTGGATCCGCAAGGTGCACAGGGGATGGAGGGGCAGACAGCTCGCTTTGCCTTCAGTGGTCCAGTTCAGGAGGGTCCCTGTGGCACCGAGAGGGAGGCTGTCCCGTCTGAGGGATGAATCCACAGTAGCACAGCATTGGGAGTTTGTGCGGTGCAAGAATGATCCGTGATGGGAACTGGTTCTCTTTGGGATTTTGGCTGGGGGATGTGCGAGGGAAATGGCACTGGCAAGCGCCTTTGTTCCACGCCAAGCTGAGCACTGTCCTCCTGGGCTCAACAGCTCTCCCTCCCATTGTCCTCTAGCCCTCCTTTTCTCAGAGCAGAGCTGTTGACTTATAACATTCCAGATGTTAAGTCCCACTGGCTATCAGAACACACTCCATCTGGCTCCTTCGCTTTTGCAAGCCAGACTCAGGGGCTCTGCCTTGCCAGGTGGGCTGGCTGCCCCTCCACTGCCCTGGCTCCCTCCCACCAGTCCGTGTAGCACACACCGCCTCTCTGTCCTTTCTACCATCTTCCGTGGGCCTCTCGTCTGTGCTTGGCTCTGGAGAGTCCGTTCTGCTAGTCTTCTGGAGGTTTTCTGGGTTATATAGGCAGATGTGGGTGGAATCTAAGTGGTCAGCAGGAGGCGGTGAGCCCAGTGTCTGCCTACGCTGCCATCTTCCTCTTTCGGGTGTGTGTTTCTGTTCTAAAGCTAGAACATCAGCTAATACGCTTGCAAAATTCTTAGTCCAGTTACCAGTTCCTAGTTCACATTCACTATGAGACAGTGTATTTTCCTATCTTCACTCTCTGATTATTCGGTGGGGTATAATAAGAACTACAATTCCAAGATTTACATGCCACCAGTGTTTTTACTGTTTCCCTGCCTAGAGTTTTGTTTCTGGGAAATAAAGTGCTCAGAATACAATAAACTAATCATTCTCATCACCACTTCATTGGTTGTGCATTTATTCTCTGGAAGTCACTTTTTCTGATTTTCTACAGAAAAAGTGGTATATGAAGGATAGTTGGTATTCCTTTGATTTCTTCACTTTTTGGGTAAAGGAAGTGTTTATCTTTCTATTAGGCAGACACATTTAAAATTCCTTTTT
Organism: Herpailurus yagouaroundi; assembly: GCF_014898765.1. Lineage (NCBI taxonomy): Eukaryota > Metazoa > Chordata > Mammalia > Carnivora > Felidae > Herpailurus > Herpailurus yagouaroundi. The sequence goes on along the minus strand of NW_024420004.1, from coordinate 687,622 downwards.
AAATGGTTAAAGACAGTTAAATTGATCATTGCACATGGTTCAACTTAATAGATGTTATCAGAAGTAAGTATCTGAATCACAAAAATAAAGAAGGGAAACCTGAGGCATGTTCATAAGGTAATAGCTAAGTAGATTATTCTTGTGCTTGTAAATGTTTGTTTATTTTTTTTATTTTTATTTTTATTTATAGAGAGAGAGCAGGAGCAGGGGAGGGACAGGGAGAAGGAGACAGAGGATCTGAAGTGGGCTTTGCCCTGACAGCCTGATGCAGGGCTCAAACTCACAAACCATGGGATCATGACCTGAGTCAAAGTCGGATGCTTAATGGATGAAGCCATCAGGGTGCCCCCCCTAAGTAGATTATCCTTAAATTAATCATGTGCTTAGTAGAATTTGCTGCCAGATTCTGAAATTAGGTAGATACCTATTTTTATTGTGAACGAGAGGTTTCATCTTTCTTCTTAGTATTTATAGGTATATTAGGAGAAGGTTGACAGAAGTTCTATTGGGGGCAACTGTTAGATATATCCCTGCCACCTCTACAAAAGCTTTATTGAAGTATGATTGTTGTACAATAAAATATACATACTTAAACTGTGCATTTTGATGAGTTATAATGTAAGCACTTACAGAATCATTGCATTCAAGACAATGAATACATCTTTATCTAATCCTCTGTTATTGCCAGTCTCTGTCACAACTCCATTCCTTTTGACAAAGGAAGGAAGAATATGCAATAGGAAAAAAAGTCTCTTCAAATGAGATGTTGGGAAAAATAGTCAGCTACATGCAAAACGATGCAACTGGACCACTTTCTTACATGATACACAAGAACAAAGTCTACATAGATAAAGGACCTATATGTGAGATCTGAAACCATAAAATCTTAGAAGAAAGCACAGGCAGTAATGTCTCTGACATTGGTCGTAGCAACATTTGTCTAGATATGTCACCTAAGGCAAGGGAAATAAAAGGAAAAATAAACTATTGGGACTACATCAAAATAAAAAGCTTCTGCACAGTGAAAGAAACAGTCAACAAAACTAAAAGACAACCTACTGAACGGGAGAAGATATTTGCAAATTCCATGTCCAAAAAAGCATTAGTATCCAAAATATACAGAGCACGTTTATACAACTTAACACCCCCAAAATAAATAATCCAATTAAACATGGGCAGAAGATATGAGCAGACAATTCTCCAAAGAAAACATCCAGATGGCCAACAGACACATAAAAAGATGTGAAAAATATCATCAGGGAAATGCAAATCAAACCTACAATGAGATATGACCTCACACCTGTCAGAATGGCTAATGTTAAACACACAAGAAACAACAAGTGTTGGTGAGGGTGTGGAGAAAAAGGAACCCTAATACATTGTTGGTGGGAATGAAAACTGATGCAGCCACTGTAGAAAAGACTATGGAAGTTCCACAAAAAAATTAAAAATAGAATTACCATAGATTCCAGTAATTCCACTACTGAATACTAATCCAGAAGATACAATAACACTAATTCAAAAAGATATATGCACCTCTATGCTTATTGCAGCATTACGTATAATAGGCAAATTATAGAAGCAAGCCATGTGTCCTTCCATTGAGATATATATATATATATATATATATATATATATCTCACATATATCACATATATATACACACACGCACACACACAAGTGTTATATATTGTATGAATATGCATATATATATATAGTGAAATACTTCTCAGCAATAAAGAAAGAATAAAATATTTCCATTTTCAATGACATGGATGGAGCTAGAATGTATTATGCTAAGCAAAATATGTCATCCAGAGAAAGACAAATATCATATGATTTCATTCATATGTGGGATTTAAGAAACAAAACAAATGAACTGATGGTTGCTAGAGTAAAAGTGTGCATGGGAAGGAATGGGTGAACTATGTGAAAAGGATTAACACTACATTTATCATGATGAGCACGGAGTAATGTTGAATCACTATACTGTCCACCTGAAACTAATATAACACTACATATTAATTATACTAAAATTAAAATAAAACCACAATAAAAAATGGAAAAATATGTTTTTCCTTTCTTCTGCTTTGTTTCAAGTTTTTATTTAGCTAAGGCTTTTTTAAAAATTTTTTTTTCAACGTTTTTATTTATTTTTGGGACAGACAGAGACACAGCATGAACGGGGGAGGGGCAGAGAGAGAGGGAGACACAGAATCGGAAACAGGCTCCAGGCTCCGAGCCATCAGCCCAGAGCCTGACGCGGGGCTCGAACTCACAGACCGCGAGATCGTGACCTGGCTGAAGTCGGACGCTTAACCGACTGCGCCACCCAGGCGCCCCTCAAGTTTTTATTTAAATGGCAGTTAGTTAACATATAGTGTAATATTAGTTTCAGAAGTAGAATTTAGCGATTTGTAACTTACATATAACAGTGCTCATCACAAGAGCCTTCCTTAATACCTTTCTCCCATATACCCACCAATCTACCCTCCAGTAACCCTCAATTTGTTTTCTATAGGTAAGAGCCCATTTTATGATTTGCCTCTATTTCTTTTGCTCATGTTCGCCTGTTTCATTTTCTAAATTCCACATATGAGTGAAATCATCTATTTCTCCTTCTCTGACTTAATTTGCTTAGCATAATACTTTCTACCGCCATCCACATCATTGCAAATAGCAAGACTCATTCCTTTTTATAGTTGAGTAATATTCCATTGTGTGTGTATATTTATGTATATATACATATAGTAATGGATATAGTAATATACATATATATACATATATATATACATATACATATACATATATATGTATCCCACATCTCCCTCATATTCTTTATCCATTCCTCAGTCTATGAACATTTAAACTCTGCATAATTTGGCTATTGTTGATAACGTTTCTATAAAAATTGGCGTGTCTGTGTCCCTTTGCATCTGTAATTTTGTATCCTTTGGTTAAATACTAACTAGTGCAATTGCTCAGTCATTGGGTAGTTACATTTTTACCTTTTTGAGAAACCTCCATACTGTTTTCCAGAGTGACTGCACTAGTTTGCATTACTACCAACAATGCAAGAGGATTCCCTTTTCTCCACATCCTCGCCAACATCTGGGGTTTCCTGTGTTGTTAATTTAGCCTTTCAGACTTGTTTTAGGGGATATTTCATTGTAGTTTTTGATTTGTGTTTCTCTGATGATAAGTGGTGTTGAGCAAATTCACATGTGTCTGTTTGTCATGTGTATGTCTTCTTTGGAAAATTTATTCATGCTTCTTGTCTATTTCTTCACTGGATTATTTGTTACTTGGGTGTTCAGTTTTAAGGGTTACTTATAGATTTTGGATACTAACCCTTTATCAGTTAAAGCATTTGCGAGTATCTTCTCCTATTTCAAGATTATATTCTTGATATATATATATATGTATATATACATATATATACACACATATATATATACACACATATATATATATAAACATCTTCTTTATTCATTCAGCTGTTGATGAACTTTTCAGGTCTCTCCATAGTTTGGTTATTGTTGATAATGCTGCTATAAACATTGAGGTACATGTACCCCTTCAAATCTGTATTTTTATATCCTTTAGGTAAATACCTAATAGTGAAATTGGTGGATTGAAGAGTAGTTCTATTTTTAGGTTTTTGAGGAAGTTTCATACTATGTTCCAGAGGGGCTGAACCAGTTTGCATTCCAACCAACAATGTAAGAGTTCCCTTTTCTCTGCATCCTCACCAACACCTGTTATTTTTTGTTATTAATTTTAGACATTCTGACAGGTGTGAGGTGATGGTTTGGATTTGTGTTTCCCTAATGATGAGTGATGTTGAACATCTTTTCATGTGTATGTTAACCATCTGGATGTTTTATTTGGAAAAGTGTCATTAATGCCTTCTGCCCATCACTTAACTGGGTTGTTTTTTGGGTGTTGACTTTAATAAGTTCCTTATAGATTTGGATACTAAACTTTTTTTCAGATATGTTGCTTTCAAATATCTTCTCCCACTCCATAGGCTTCCTTTTAGTTTAATTGATTGTTTCCTTTGTTGTGCATGATTTTTATCTTGATGAAGTACCAATAGTTCATGCATGCTTTTATTCCCTTGTCTTCAGAGATGTGTCTAGTAAGAAGTTGTTGTGACCTAGGTCAAAGAAGTTGCTGCCTGTGTTCCCCTTTAGGATTTTCATGGTTTCCTGTCTCACATTTAGGATTCTCTTCCACATTATTTTTTATTTTTTGTATTGTATAAGAGAGTGGTTGAGATTCATATTTCTGCATGTTACTGTCCAGTGTTACCTACACCATTTGTTGAAGAGATTATCTTGTTTCCAATGTATGTTCCTTCCTGTTTTGTTGAACATTACTTGTCCATATAGTTATGGGTCCATTTATGTGTTTTCTCTTCTGTTCCATTAATCTATGTGTCTGTTTTTGTGCCACTACAATACTGTCTTGATGACTATAACTTTGTAATTTAGGTAGTCCAGAATTGTGATGCCTCCTGCTTGGCTTTTCCTTTTCAAGAATGCTTTGGCTATTTGGGATCCTTTCTGATTCCATACAAATTTCAGGATTATTTTTTCTATCTTTGTGAAACATGCTGCGGTATTTTGATAGGGATTGTATTAAATGTGTAGATTCTTTTGGGTAGTATAAACATTTTAACATTATTTTTCTTCTAATTCATAAGCATGGAATGTCTTTCCATGTGTTCATGTTCTCTTCATTCATATGGGCTGTATAGTTTTCAGAGTACATGACTTTCACCTCTTTGGTGAGGTTTATTCCTAGGTATATTGTGGGTTTTGGTACAATTGTAAATGGGATCAATTTCTTGATTTCTCTCTCTGCTGCTTCATTGTTGGTATAGAGATGGACCAGACTTCTGTATCTTTTTTAATTTCTTCAACTTTACTGAAATCATATATGAGTTCCAGCAATATTGTGGTGGAGTCTTTCAGGTTTTCCACATAAAGAATCATGTGAATACTGAAAGTTTGATTTCTCCCTTGCCAATTTGGATGCCTTCTATTTCTCTTTGTTGTCTGATTGATGAGGCTAGAACTTACAGTATTGTGTTAAATAACAATGGTGAAAGTGGACATCCGTGTCTTGTTCCTAATAATAGAGGAAAAGCTCTCAATTTTAACTCATTGAGGATGATATTAGCTGTGGGTGTTTTGTATATGGCCTTTATGATGTTGAAGTATGTTCCCTCTATCCCCACTTTCTTGAAAATTTTTAAAAATCAAGAGTGGATGCTATACTTCATTAAATGTTTTTCTGCATCTATTCAAAGGATCACATGGTTCTTATAATTTCTTTTATTAATGTGGTATATCACGTTGATTTATTTGCAAATTTTGAATCACCCTTGCAAGCCAGGGATAAATCCCACTTGATCTTGTTGAATGATTCTTTTAATATATTGTTGGATTTGATTTGGTATTATTTTGTTGAGAACTTTTGCATCCATATTCATTAAGAATATTGACCTGTAATTCTCCTTTTTAGAGGATTATTTGCCTGGTTTTGGAATCAAGGTAATGCTGACCTTTTAGAATGAGTTTTGAAAGTTTTCCTTCTGTTTCTATTTTCTGGAACAGTTTGAGAAGAATCAGTATTAGCTCTTATTTAAATGTTTGGTACAATTCCCATGGAAACCCATCTGGCTCTGGACTTTTGTTTTTGGGGAGATTTTTGATTATTAATTTCTTTGCTGGTAATAGGTCTGTTCAAATTTTCTATTTCTTTCTTTTTCAGTTTTGGTAATTTATATGTTGCTAAAAATGTAAGCATTTTACCCAGATTGTCCAATTTGTTGGCATAAAAATGTTCATAATATTCTGTTATAATTTTTTTTTTTTTGGTTTTGCTTGTGACCTCTCTTCTCTCATTTGTGATTTTATTTATTTGGTCCTTTTTATTTTCTTTTTGATAAGCCTAGATAAGGCTTTATCAATTTTATTTATTTTGTGAAAGAACCAACTAATGGTTTCATTGATCTCTTTTACTGTTTGTTCATTTATATATCATTTATTTTTGCTCTAATATTTATCATTTCCCTTCTTCTACTGACCTTAGGTTTCAATTGTTCTTTTTATAGCTCTTTTAGGTGTAAGGTTGAGTTGTTTATTTGATATTTTTCTTGCTTCTTGAGATAAGCCTCTATTGCTATATATTTCCATCTTAGGATAGCTTTTGCTGCATCCCAAAAATTTTGGACTATCATGCTTTCTTATCATTTGTTTCCATGTATTTTTATTTGTTTCCTGTTTGACCCATTCATTATTTAGTAGGATATTGTTTAAGTTCTATTTTTGGTCTTTCCAAATTTTTTTGTCGTTGACTTCAAGTTTCATAACAATGTCATTAGAAAATATGCATGGTCAAACTAAGGGTTGATGGGGGGTGGGAGGGAGGAGAGGGTGGGTGATGGGTATTGAGGAGGGCACTTTTGGGATGAGCACTGGGTGTTGTATGGAAACCAATTTGACAATAAATTTCATATATAAATTAAAAAAAAGAAAATTAGATTAAAAAAATAAAAAATAAAAAGTCTGTATTACATGTTAAAAAAAAAAAGAAAATATGCATGGTATGATCTCTCGTTTTGTACTTGGTGAGGCCTTATTTGTGACCTAGGGTGTATTCTGGAGCATGCCCCATTTACATTCAAAAAGAATGTGTATTCTGTTGCTTTAGGATGAAATATTCTGAATATACCTGTTAAGTCCATCTGGTCCAGTGTGTCATTCAAAGTTATTATTTCTTTGTTGAATTTCTGCTTAGATGATCTATCCACGGTGTATGTAAGGGGTTAAAGTTTTCTAATATTGAAATATTATTATGAATGAGTTCCTTTATGTTTGTTATTAACTGATTTACATATTTGGGTGTTTTGTGTTGGGGGCATAAATATGTACAATTATTAGGACTTCTTGTTGGATAGACACCTTAATTATGATATAATACTCTTCTTTATCTCTTGTTATAGTCTTCAGTTTAAAATCTAATTTAATATAAGTATTGCTAGTCTAGCTTTCTTTTGATGTCTATTAACATGAGAAATGGTTCTATATCCCCTCACTTTCAATCTGCAGGTGTCTTTAGGTGTGAAATTAGTCTCTTGTTCTCTTGTTGGCAGGGTACAGATAAGTTTTGTTTTTTAATCCATTCTGACACCATATGTCTTTTGATTAGAGCATTTAGTCCGTTTACATTCAGAGCGATTATTTGTAGATATGAATTTAGTACCAGTTTATTGCTTGTTTTATTGTTGTTTCTTGAAATTTTCTCTTTTCTTTTCTAGTCATTTTCACAATCAAAAATTTCCTTTAATATTTTTCACAGGGCTGGTTTAGTGATCACAATGTCCTTTTAGTTTGGATTCAAGGGAAGATGGCAGGGTAGGAGGAGGCTGGGCTCACCACACGTCCTGCTGATCACTTAGATTCCACCTACACCTGCCTAAATAACCCAGAAAACCACCAGAAGACTAGAAGAATGGAGTCTCTGGAGCCAAGCGCAGATGAAAGGCCCACGGAAGAGGGTAGGAAGGGCTGAGAGGCGGTGAGCTCTACACGGACTGGTTGGAGGAGCTGGGGTGGAGGGGCTGCCCGCCTGGTGGGCATTGCCCCTGAGTCTGGCTTGCAAAAGCGGAGGGGGCAGACAGAGTGTGTTCCGACACATGCAGGACTTACCATCTGGGAGGTCATAGGTTAACAGCTCTGCTCTGAGAGCATGAAGGCTGGAGGACAATGGGAGGGAGAGTTGCTGAGCCCCTGGACGACAGAACTCAGTTTGGCAGGGAACAAAGGCGCTCACCAGTGCCATCTCCCTCGCCCATCCCCCAGCCAAAATCTCAAAGGGAACCAGTTCCTGCCAGGGAACTTGCTTGCACCGTGCAAACACCCAAGACTGTGCTTCTGTGGAACCACACCACCAGCGGAGGGTCTGACTCCCTCCCGCTGCCACAGGGCCCCTCCTGAAGTGGATCACCAAATGGAGAAGCGAGCTGAGCCTGCCCCTCCTGCCCCCATGCATCTTGCCTACCTACCCCAGCTAATCCGCCATATCCCCAGCACCACAAGCCTGGCAGTGTGCAAGTAGCCCAGATGGGCCACGCCACCCCACAATGAATCCTACTCTTAGGAGAGGGGAAGAGAAGGTACACACCAGTCTGACTGTGGCCCCAGCAGTGGGCTGGGGGCAGACATCAGTTCTGACATTGGCCCGCCCCCACCAACTCCAGTTACACAACACAGCACAGGGGAAGTGTCCTGCAGTCTGCACCTTTCCAGGGACTATCCAAAATGACCAAACGGAAGAATTCCCCTCAAAAGAATCTCCAGGAAATAACAACAGCTAAGGAACTGATCAAAAATGATTTAAATAATATAACACAAAGTGAATTTAGAAAAATAGTCATAAAATTAATCACTGGGCTTGAAAACAGTATACAGTACAGCAGAGAATCTATTGGTACAGAGATCAAGGAACAAAGGAACAGTCAGGAGGAGCTGAAGAACGCTTTAAACAAAATGCATAACAAAATGGAAACCACCACGGCTCGGATTGAAGAGGCAGAGGAGAGAATAGGTGAACTAGAAGATAAAGTTATGGAAAAAGAGGAAGCTGAGAAAAAAAGAGATAAAACAAAATCCAGGAGTATGAGGGGAAAATTAGAGAACAAAGTGATACACGAAAAAGAAATAATATATGCATAATTGGTATTCCAGAGGAGGAAGAGAGAGGGAAAGGTGCTGAAGGGGTACTTGAAGAAATAATAGCTGAGAACTTCCCTGAAGTGGGGAAGGAAAAAGGCATTGAAAT
>NW_024420004.1:660964-673769 GCF_014898765.1 Herpailurus yagouaroundi | reverse complement strand
CATATAGTGTAAAATAAAAAAAAATAAAAAAAAAACAATGTCCTTTTAGTTTTTGTTCGGGAAACTCCTTATCTTTATTTCTATTCTGAATAATTTCTTTGCTGGATAGAGTTTTCTTGGCTGAATATTTTTCCCATTCATCAAATTGAATATATCGTGCCACTCCCTTCTTGCCTGCCATGTTTCTGAGGAGAGATCTGCTGCTCACCTCATTTGTCTTCTCTTAGAGTTAGGGACTTTTTTTTTGTCTTGCAGTTTATAGGACTTTTTCTTCTTCTCTATATTTTATAAACTTAACTGTAATATGTTTTGGTGCTGGTCTATTTTTGTTGATTTTGATGAGTGTTTTCTATGCCCCTGGACCTTGATGTCTGTTTTCTTCCCAGATTAAGGACGTTTTCAGCTATAATTTCCTCAAACAAACCTTCTACCCTCTTTTTAATCTCTTCTTCTTCTGGGTCGCCTGTCATAGGAGTGCTATTACATGTAATGATTTCATGCATTCACTGTGTTCCTTATGTCTAGTTTTGTGATCCATGCTTTTTCTTTTCCTCTTTTGATCAGCTTCATTATTTTCCATAATTCTCTTTTCTATATCACTAATTCATTCCTTTGCTTATTCCATCCCTGTGGTCATTGCCATCAATTGGTTTTAAATATAAGTTGTTGCATTTTTCATTTTGGTCTGATTGGTTCTAAGCTCTTTTACCTAGGGAGTAATCAACTTCCTGGTGTCTTCCTTGCTTATCTCAAGCCCAGCTTGTATCCTTATGAGTATTTCCTTAAATTCTGGATAAGGCGTAATACTCATAGGTGTTTTTATTAGATCCCTGGCCATGGCCTTTTCTTGTTCTTTCTTTTGAAAGGAATTCCTAAGTCAGCATTTTGTCTAGATCTGTGTCTTCCTCAGTGTGTTAGGAAAGCCTGTTATATTCCCTGCTCTTAAGAATAATGGCTTTATGAAGAAGAGTTTATACAACGTCCATGGCCTGAAACTTCAGGATGTTTCTCTGGTGTATGCTGTGTGCACTCTACTGTTGTCTTATATCTGCTCTATTCCTCCTGTATGTCCTCTGCAGAGTTCCTCCTTGCCTACATTGGGAATTGTTTTGGCCTTGGCCAGAATGCGGCAAGTTTTAACAAGGTATGCTTTGGCCTGTTTGTTAAAATAAACCTGATGCTATTTCCACTAGAGCTGGAGATCTGCAGAGCTCTGTGTTCAGTAGATGTGGTGCATGCTGGTTTGTGCTGGTCTTCTGGGGAAGGCACTGTTGCTCTTGTCCTCAGGCTCACTTGCTGGAGAAAAGCAGCACCTGCAGAGTCCAGGGTGTTAAGCTTTGTGTAACTAGTTAAGCTTCCCCTGTTGACACTGTGTTGTTTACTTAATTTAGTTTATGTTAAGGAGCAGAGGATAGAAATGGTGTAAGCCTTATCATCCCAGAGAGGGGACTTTGCACCCAATGTTGTCCAGGAAGCTCTCCCATAAGAATGAAGAATCTCACCTCGTGTGTTCCAGCCTTTTGTCAGATCCCTGATTTCACTGTATGTCCAGGCTGTCTGCCTTCCCAGAATTTCATTGCACCTGTGTTTTATCCCATGCATGGTGGCTAAGTTTTAAAACTCCAAATGTAGGGACCCGTCATGGTGTGGACCCATGGTGGTCCTCATGCAGGTTTGTCCCAGAAGAGCAGTCACACCAAAGTGCAGGTGTGTGGATTTTGGTGTGTAGCACAGCAAAGAGCCAGTGTCCAGGTTCACTACTCTCAGCAGGTGTCTCTGTACCAATCTTGAGGTACAGGGGTTGGTAATGTTGCTAGCCAACACTTTTGTCCCTGGAAAGGCAATGCCATCTCTCCAGATATGCTCCAAAAAAGGAGAATCGTCTCTCCCAGTACATCCCACTAGATCCTCAGGTTTTGCCATGTATTCCTGAACTATCTACCCTCCTTCTGTACAGAAGAACTGTAGCACCAGCTGGGCTCCACACTGGCCATACTATGGACCTCTAAAACTCCAGTTTTGAGCACTGCTTGTTTAAAAACAAAAACTCACAAAAATCAGCTCCTCTTGTTTTCCCAGTCAATGGCTTTGAAGAAGTGTTCTCCTTGTGATATCTCCTATGAACACTTATCTCTCTCTCCCACTTCTATCTGTGACCAAGGCTTTCTTCTGTCCACAACATCAGCAATCTTTTTCTCCCCCAAATCACATCTCCTCACCTCCTACCTTCCACAATGTGGACCCTTCTGTACCTCTAGTTTTACAGTTATGTCAGTACTCAGAAAAATTTCTTGGGTATTCAGAATTATTTGATATTTATCTAGTTGTGTTTAAGGGGTGAGGCAAGCCTAGGATCCTTCTAGTACTCTGCCATCATAGCTCCTCCCAAAATGGAAACTATTTTAATGTCAATCAACTAACGAATTCATAAAACTGAATTTTATTCACCAATAACATGAAAATAATTATCAATACAGGCTACAACATTGATCAGATTTGAAGATATTATGCTAAGTGAAAAGAGGAAGATATGAAAGGGCACATATTGCATGATTTCATGAAACTATATAAGGAATGTCCATTATATGCAAATCCATAGAGACACACATTACATCAGTGAGGGTTGAGGGAATTAGGAGTGACAACTGGTGGATATACATTTCCTTTTCCAGATGGTAGAATGTACAATAATTGTGTCGCTTGTTGCACAACGTTATCTGGTTGGTAGTATTTTTTTTTTATTCAGCACTTTGAATATATCATCCCACTCCTTTCTGCATTGCAATGTTTGTGGTGGAAAATCTACTGATAGCTTTATGGAGGTTTTCTTGTATGCAACCAGTTGCATTTCTATTGCTGCTTTTAAGATTCTCTCCATGTCTTTAACCTTATACAATGCAGCTAATATATCTCATTTGGGTCTCTTTGGCTTTTTTTTTGTTTTGTTTTCTTTTTCCTTGATCCAGATGTCTCTTTTTCCCTCAAGTTAAGGATGTTGTAAGGCACTAGTTTCTTTGTCTGTTTTTGTTTTTTTTTTTAATTTTTTTAATATGAAATTTATTGTAAAATTGTTTTCCATACAACACCCATTGCTCATCCCAAAAGGTGCCCTCCTCAATGCCCATCAATCACTTTCCCCTCCCTCCCATACCCATCTAACATAACTTTATTTTCAGTATTTAAGAGTCTCTTATGGTTTGCCTCCTTCCCTCTCTGTAACTATTTTTCCTCCTTCCCCTCCAGCATGGTCTTCTGTTAAGTTTCTCAGGATCCACATAAGAGTGAAAACATATGATATCTGTCTTCCTCTGTATGACTTATTTCACTTAGCATAACACTCTCCTGTTCCATCCACGTTGCTACAAAAGGCCAGATTTCTCTTTCTCTTTGCCAAGTTGTATTCCATTGTATATATAAACCACAATTTCTTTATCCACTCATCAGTTGATGGACATTTAGGCTCTTTCCATAATTTGGCTACTGTTGTGCTGCTATAAACATTGGGGCACAAGTGCCCTTATGCAACAGCACTCCTGTATCCGTTGGGTAAATTCCTAGCAGTGCTATTGCTAGTCATAAGGTAGTTCTATTTCTAATTTTTTGAGGAATCTCCACACTGTTTTCCAGAGCTGCTGCATCAGTTTGCATTCCCACCAACAGTGCAAGAAGGTTCCCATTTCTCCACATCCTCACCAGCACCTATAGTTTCCTGATTTCTTCATTTTGCCACTCTGACTGGCAGGAGGTGATATCTGAGTGTTGTTTTGATTTGTATTTCCCTGATGAGGAGCAACGTTGAGCATCTTTTCATGTGCGTGTTGGCCATCTGGATGCCTTCTTTACAGAAGTGTCTATTCATGTTTTCTTCCTATTTCTTCACTGGATTATATGTTTTCCAGGTGTGGAGTTTGGTGAGTTCTTTATAGATTTTGGATATTAGCCCTTTGTCTGATATTTCATTTGTAAATACCTTCTCCCATTCTGTCAGTTGGCTTTTAGTTTCGTGGATTGTTTCCTTTGTAGTGCAGAAGCTTTTAATCTTCATGAGGTCCCAATAGTTCAGTTTTGCTTTTAATTCCCTTGCCTTTGGGATGTGTCAAGTAAGAAATTGCTGCGGTTGAGGTCAGAGAGGTTTTTCCTGCTTTCTCCTCTAGGGTTTTGATGGTTTCCTGTCTCACATTCAGGTCCTTTATCCATTTGAGTTTATTTTTGCATATGGTGTAAGAAAGTGGTCTAGTTTCATTGTTCTGCATGTTTCTGACCAGTACAACCAGCACCATTTGTTAAAGAGACTGTCTTTTTACCATTGGATATTCTTTCCTGCTTTGTCAAAGATTAGTTGGACATACTTTTGTGGGTCCAATTTAGGAGTCTCTATTCTATTCCATTGGTGTATGTGTCGGTTTTTTTTGCCAATACCATGCTGTCTTAATGATTACAGCTTTAGAGTAGAGGCTAAAGTCTGGTATTGTGATGCCTCCTGCTTTGGTCTTCTTCTTCAAAATTACTTTGGCTATTCGGGGCCTTTTGTGGTTCCATACAAATTTTACGATTGCTTGTTCTAGGTTTGAGAAGAATGCTGGTTCAATTTTGATTGGTATTGCATAGAATGTGTAGATAGCTTTGGGTAGTATTGACATTTTAGCAATATTTATTCTTCCAATCCATGAGCATGGAATGATTTTCCATTTCTTTATATCTTCTTCGATTTCCTTCATAAGCTTTCTATAGTTTTCAGCATACAGATATTTTACATCTTTGGTTAGATTTATTCCTAGGTATTTTATGCTTCTTGGTGCAATTGTGAATGGGATTAGTTTCTTTATTTGTCTTTCTGTTGCTTCATTATTAGTGTATAAGAATGCAACTGATTTCTGTACATTGAATTTGTATCCTGCAACTTTGCTGAATTCATGTATCAGTTCTAGCAGACTTTTGGTGGAGTCTATTGGATTTTCCATGTATAATATCATGTCATCTGCAAAAAGTGAAAGCTTGACTTCATCTTTGCCAATTTTGATGCCTTTGATTTCCTTTTGTTGTCTGATTGCTGATTCTAGAACTTCCAACACTATGTGAAACAACAGCGATGAGAGTGCACATCCCTGTCGTGTTCCTGATCTCAGGGAGAAAGCTCTCAGTTTTTTTCCCATTGAGGATGATATTAGCCGTGTGTTTTTCATAAATGGCTTTGATGATGTTTATGTATGTTCATTCTATGCCGACTTTGTCGAGGGTTTTTATTAAGAAAGGATGCTGAATTTTGTCAAATGCTTTTTCTGCATTGATTGACAGGATCATACGTTCTTATCTTTTATTAATGTGACATATCACATTGATTGATATGCGAGTTTTGAACTATCCCCGCAGCCAAGGAATGAATCCCACTTGATCATGGTGTATAATTCTTTTTATATTAGCTGTTGAATTCAATTTGCTAGTATCTTGAGAATTTTTGCATCCATATTCATAAGGGATATTGGCCTGTAGTTCTCTTATTTACTGGGTCTCTGGTTTGGGAATCAATGTAATGCTGGCTTCATAGAATGAGTCTGGAAGTTTTCCTTCCCTTTCTATTTCTTGGAATAGCTTGAGAAGGAAATGTATTATCTCTGCTTTAAAGTCTGGTACAACTCTCATGGGAAGCCATCTGGTCCTGGACTCTTATTTGTTGGGAGATTTTTGATAACTGTTTCAATTTCTTCGCTGGTTTGGGTATGTTCAAGTGTTCTATTTCTTCCTGTTTGAGTTTTGGAAGTGTGTGTGTGCTTAAGAATTTGTCCATTTCTTCCAGGTTGTCCATTTTTTTGGCATCTATCTTTTATAGTATTCTCTGATAATACTTGTATTATTCTCTGATAAACCTTGTATTTCTGAGTCATCCTTTGTAATAATTCCATTTTCATTCATGATTTTTCTACTTGGGTCATCTTCCTTTTCTTTGAGAAACCTGGCTAGAAGTTTATCAATTTTGTGAATTTTTTGGAAAAAAAAAAAAAAACAACTCTTGGTTTCATTGATCTGCTGTACAGTTTTTTTTTTTTTAGATTCTATATAGTTTATTTCTGTTCTGATCTTTTTTATTTCTCTTCTTCTGCTGTGTTTGGGGTGTCTTTGCTGTTCTGCTTCTATTTCCTTTAGGTGTGCTGTTATATTTTGTATTTGGGAGTTTTCTTGTTTCTTGAGATAGGCCTGGATTGCAATGTATTTTCTTCTCGGGACTGCCTTTGCTGCATCCCAAAGCATTTGGATTGTTGTGTTTTCATTTGTTTCCATATATATTTTAATTTCTTCTCTAATTGCCTGGTTAATCCATTCATTCTTTAGTAGGGTGTTCTTTAACCTCCCTGTTTTTGGAGGTTTTCCAGAGTTTTTCCTGAAGTATACTTTCAGCCCCTTTCTCTTCTTCTTCTGGAATTCCAGTGTTACGGATATTGTTCTGTTTGATTGCATCACTTATGTCTCTTATTCTCCTCTCATACTCCTAGATTTTTTTATCTCTCTTTTTCTATGTTTCCTCTTTTTCCATAATTTTATCTTCTAATTCACCTATTCTCTCCTCTGTCTCTTCAATCCATGCTATGGCTGCTTCCATTTTATGGCTGCTTCCATTTTATTTTGCACCTCGTTTATAGCATTTCTCAATTCATCATGACTGTTTTTTAGTCCCTTGATCTCTGCAGTAATAGATTGTCTGCTATCCTCTATGCTTTTTTTTAAGCCCAGTGATTAATTTTATGACTATTATTCTAAATTCTTATTCTGTTATATTGCTTAAATCAGTTTTGATAAATTCGATAGCTGTTGCTACTTCTTGGAGTTTCTTTTGAGTAGCATTCTTCCTTTTTGTCATTTTGGCTAGTTTTCTGTCCCTTATGCATATTAAAAGCTTGTGTGCTCTGCACCTGTGAGCACTGCTATATTAAAGGAGGGTCATACACTGTCCAGGGCCCAGCCCTTCAGGAGGTGTTTTTTTTTTCAGGGATTGTTGCTCTCTGTTGTGACTTTGGTTATTTTATTACCCTAGTCATAGTAATATTTTGTATCCTCCATCAGGTGTGCTTTGATTTGTTCCTTGGAGTAGCCCTGTAAAGGAAAACAGATAGACAAACAGGAGACAAAACACACAAACACACAAACAAATAAACCAAACCAAAAACCTAAAGACTAAAAACAAAAAAAACCCAAAACACTGATTACAAGCAAAGAAGAGGGTGGAGGCAGTGCTGATGGAAGAGCAATACAAAGAGACAAATGACAGAAGCAGGTGGGTGGTGCGGTCGTGGTGGAATAAAGGTTGATTAGGCAAATAGACTAAAAGGCTTAATTGAGACAGAGTGAAAGGAAAATAAAGAAGGAGGCAGAGAAAAATAATCAAAGATAAAATTACCCAGAGAAACTATATGGCTTGATTATTCCAGAGAGAGAGAAAGGAGTGTAGTGACGGAGGTGTAAAACATGTATCAAGAAAATGGATTAAATATGCCTGTTTAGACAGACCAATAACCAGAGTAACCAGCCTAGGGGAGGGAAGAGAGGAGAAATGGTGGGCAGAATATCTCTTTATATCCAGAATTGACCTAGAATTAATCCAGGCAATGCTGCATCACTTACAGGTAGCGGGTGTCTGCAGGTCTGTGCTGCTCTGGTGGATTTGTAGTTACCCAGTACAAGGGGGCATGGTTTGGCGTTTTGTGGACCTACCTCCTCTATGGGCCTAGGGAGTGACCCCTGAGGCCCCATCTTGGCAGTGGTGGGGGTGGGGGAATGGTGATCTCTCAGTCTCTTCTCCACGGAGCTTGACGGGTGGGCTCTGTTTGAGTCATCCTCACTGTGCTGCGGGCACAGACGGGGGCGGTCCCTTTCACTCCACCAACTCCCCTGACCCTGTGCTTGTCTAGGAATCAAAGTCCTGCTCCTTGTGCTCTGGCGCTGGGGAAATACCTCTCAGTGCAGTGATGTGTGGTCCCGGCGAGCTTTGTCTGTGCCTCTGCACTACATGGAGGACCGATTTTTATTCCGGACTGGGAGCCACTGCCCTCGAGGTGAGCCCCAAGGGTGGGGTCCCAGGCAGGCTTTGTCTTTTTCCATAGCACTCCAGGGATAAGGCTGCCTTATCCACCTGCAGACTGAGCCCTGGGCCCAGCCAGTGCACCCGGGGTGGCAGACGCAGGCAGGTTCTATGCTATCACGAAGCCCTCCAGGGAGGGAACCACTTTCTCCAGCTGCAGACTCAGCCTCTGACCTACCACCGCACCCAGGCCTGGCTCCCCACCTCCCCAGGTGTGTGAACTGGGAGCCTGCCCAAATTAGAAGAAAGCCCCACAGCTTTAGAGATCAGATCCCTCTCATTCAATCCGAGGTCTTTCTCCTGTCCAGCTATGGTCCTGCACTTCCCTACACGCTCTTTCTCTTCCCTTTGTCTTTCTGCAGAAGGGGGTCCCTCCCCTCCGTGCCCATGCAGCCTTTTATATCTCCTCCAGTTCGCAGTTACCAACCTATCTTTTTTCCAGCTTTCCCATTTTCTTTCTAGTAGATTCAGTATCTTTTCCTCCCAGGTCTGGTGTTCAAAGTCCTTTGGCTTCTACAGTTCTTTGTTTGAGAGACGTGGGACTATGAGTCCCCCTACATCTCCACTATGTTGGCCCCAATCTCTCTGTTAGTCTGTATTGAATACATTTTCTATCCCTTTCTCTTTCCTCTTGGAACCCAATAGTGCATAAATTGGTTTACTCATTGTTGTCCCATAAGTACCTTAAACTATTTCCATTATTTTATTTTTGTTTTTTTGTTTGGATGAGTTTCACTTTCCTGATTTGGAGTTCATTGATCTTTTTGTAAACCTGATCTAGTGGTTGTTGAACTCCTCTACTGAATTTTCCAGCTTTTAAAAGAAAAAATATTTATTTATTTGTTTGTTTATTTATTTATTTATTTATTTATTTATTTATTTATTTTCGGGAGAGAGAGAGAGAGAGAGAGAGAGAGAGAGAGAGAGAGAATGAGCAGGGGAGGAACAGAGAGAGACGGAGACACAGAATCCATAGCAGGCTTCAGGCTCTGAGCTGTCAACACAAAGCCTGATGGGGGACTCGAAGTCATAAACCATGACATCATGACCTGAGCTGAAGTCAGACACTTAACTGACTGAGCCACTCTTGCACCCCTTGAATTTTCCAGTTTAATTATTGTATTCTTCAGCTCTATGATTTCTGTTTGATACTTTTTTTAATATTTTATTTTTGTTGAATTTCTGACTTTGTTTATATATTGTTCCTCTGCCCTCAGTGAACACCTTTATGACTGTTACTTTTAATTCTTCCAGTAAAAGCACTTATCTTCATTTCGTTAATATCTGTTTCTGGAGGTTTATTTTGTTCTTTTGTTTGGAACAAATTCCTTTTTTTTTTTTTTTTTCATTTTCCTTCACTGTCTGTTGGTCTGTGCATTAACATAAAATGCCCACTTCTCCCAGTATTCACAGAGTGGTCTCCTGTAGGAAATGAAATTTGTCATATCAGCTGAATCTGAGCTTCTATTTGTCTCTTGAACATTTGTGATTGTCCAGGCCAACTTCTTTTTTCTTACTGGCTCCTAGTATTTGAGGGTATGTCAAGACCCATGGTTTTCCCAAAGTGGATGACTGAAGTTAGCATTTAGATAGATGCAAGCTGATTAAAAGCTGGACTCTCAGACAGTAGCTGAAAAAATATGCTGTTAAGCCCTTTCCAGGGAGAAACTTTGAAATGAGCTTCTTTGCTCCCTCTGTGCTGGGCTCAATTATATATCTGTTGAGTAGGCGGTACTCCTGCACGTGGTTTTTTTTTTTTTTCTTTCTACAGTCCTATTGGACTTGTAAATGCAAACTCTATTGGTTATCAGAGCCAGGCTACCCAGAGGCTCATTCCATGAGCAGTATACATAAAATCTGGGGTTTCAGACACCCATGTAACCTCTGTCCAGGGAGATACTGGTGACTTGGTTTTATTGCTGGAGCAGGCTGGAGACAGAAGGCAAGGAAAGTATCCACAGTCTTCCCCGTTCTCCAGGGAGGATCTCGACCAGCACCTAGATGTATGCTAAATTGAGAACCTGACTCTCAGCCAGCTGTTTCTAAAATATGTAGATAAACTTCTTTCAGGGATAGACTAGGAGATGACTATTTTTGCCTACTCCCTCCATGCTGAGTTCTGAAGCGATCATTATGGCAAATGTTTGCACATCCATTAAGAACTGATTGCTATTCTCTTGTGGACATAAGCCCAGTTGTATTTCAGACATAGGTCCCTTGGATGAGACCTTGGGTGTGAGTCTTAAAAGTTAAAGGCTATCGGTAAGGTCCAAACCCTTCACTCCACAGAGAGAAC
Organism: Herpailurus yagouaroundi; assembly: GCF_014898765.1. Taxonomy (NCBI): domain Eukaryota; kingdom Metazoa; phylum Chordata; class Mammalia; order Carnivora; family Felidae; genus Herpailurus; species Herpailurus yagouaroundi. The sequence continues at coordinate 663,402 of NW_024420004.1, read as the reverse complement.
TTCGGAGTTGAAGATTCCCTCCTGGTGGTATGGTGTTGTACCGTGGCTAATGTTCATGGCTCGAATGTATCGTAGCCATTTACCTGTTTTACTGTGGGCATTTTATCAGTGTTTATGAGCCACTGAGCTAATTTTGGATCTCTTTTCAGTATGTAGTGGTGCATTTGGTGTATTTGTGGGAGGCGGGCTCAGGTGCCTCCTATTTTGCCATCTTGGTTGACTTATTTGTTTTAAAGTTTATTTTGAGAGAGAGAGAGAGAGAGAGAGAGAGAGAGTAGGGGAGGGACAGAAAGAGAGAGTGAAAGAAAATCTCAAGCAGGCTTTATGCTGTCAGTGTGAAGCCCAATGTAGAGTTCAGTCTCATGCACCATGAGATCATGACCTGAGCTGAAATCAAAAGTTGGATGCTTAACCAACTGAGCCACCCAGCTTCCCAGTTGACTTTATATTTTTCATTTTTGAAGGATAGTTTTGGGGGTATAGAATTATTTTTTTCCATTGTCGAGTTTTTTTGTTTGTTTTTTTGTGTGTTTGTTTGTTTGTTTGTTTGTTTTAGAGAAATAGAGTGTGAGTGGGGGAGAGGAGCAGAGGGAGAGAGAAAATCTTAGGCTGGCTTTCACGCACAGCCTGAAGTCCAACACAGGTCTTGATTCAAAGACTGTGGGATCATGACCCTAGCTGAAATCAAGAGTCAGACACTCAACCAACTGAGTCATCCAGGTGTCCCCAGAATTCTATATTGACATTTTAAAGTAAATATGTCATTCTAATGTCTTCTGATCTCTATGATTTCTGATGAGAAATCAGCTGCTATTCTTTCTGAAGATATTTTGCATGTGATGAGTCACTTCTGTTTAACTGCTTTCAAGAATTCTTGCATTTTGGTAGCTTGATTATTATGTGTCTAGTTGTAAATCTCTTTGATTTTATCCCACTAGACATTTTTTTTTAAAACTACTTGGATGTGTACATCAATAAATTTGGGAACATTTCTATATCCTCCATTTATTACTCTCCTTATGAGAATTCCAATACATGTATATTGATGTTTTGATGGTGTCCTATGGGTTTCTAAGATTCTGTTTAGTTTTCTTCTTTTTTCTCTCTTCCTCAAACTGAATAATCTTAATTAACCTGTCTTTAAATTTACTCATTCTTCCTTCATTCAAATCATGTTGAGTCTGTTTATTGAGTTTTTCATTTCAGTTATTGTACTTTCCAATTTAATAATTTCCAGATATTCAAAATAGTCTACGTATACTTAATCAAGATAAGAAACTTCCCTTCCATTCCTATGAACAAATTTCCAGATATTCAAAATACTCTAGGTATACTTTATCAAGATAAGAAACTTCCCTTCCATTCCTAAGAACAAATTATTTTATCCTGTAAAATTTATTTTCTCTATTGGGATAATTACTCCCTTATTATCTTAATATTGTGTGCAATATTGTTTGGTTTTCATATATTGAATCAACTTTTCATTCCTCGTGGCATTAGTGAGTAAGCATAATAATAAGTGGTTCTATCCAGTTTCTTAGTATTTTGTTGAAGAATTTTGCATCTATTTTAATAAGAGATGTGGGTCTGTTGTCTTTTTTTCTTGTGTTTTCTGCTTTTGATATCAGGGTAATACTAGCCTCACATAGAAAGTTAGAAGATGTTTCATTTTTTTGCAAGTGTTTGTAATAGATTTGTATTAATTGAATTTTTGGTAGTATTCACCAGTGAAGTCATCTGGCTCAGGCTTTTGTTTGTGATCTATTTTGATTTACTTAATGAATACCGTTTTTTTCTTTTTTTATTTATATATGAAATTTATTGTCAAATTGGTTCCCATACAACACCCAGTGCTCATCCCAAAAGGTGCCCTCCTCAATACCCATCACCCACCTTCCCCTCAGTCCCACCCCCCATCAACCCTTAGTTTGTTCTCAGTTCTCAACAGTCTCTTATGCTTTGGCTCTCTCCCACTCTAACCTCTTTTTTTTTTCCTTCCCCTCCCCCATGGGTTCCTGTTAAGTTTCTCAGGATCCACATAAGAGTGAAACCATATGGTATCTGTCTTTCTCTGTATGGCTTATTTCACTTAGCATCACACTCTCCAGTTCCATCCACGTTGCTACAAAAGGCCATATTTCATTTTTTCTCATTGCCACGTAGTATTCCATTGTGTATATAAACCAAAATTTCTTTATCCATTCATCAGTTGATGGACATTTAGGCTCTTTCCATAATTTGGCTATTGTTGAGAGTGCTGCTATGAACATTGGGGTACATGTGCCCCTATGCATCAGTACTCCTGTGTCCCTTGGATAAATTCCTAGCAGTGCTATTGCTGGGTCATAGGGTAGGTCTATTTTTAATTTTCTGAGGAACCTCCACACTGCTTTCCAGAGCGGCTGCACCAATTTGCATTCCCACCAACAGTGCAAGAG
>NW_024420004.1:656064-660564 GCF_014898765.1 Herpailurus yagouaroundi | reverse complement strand
CTATTATTCTAAATTCACTTTCTGTTATATTATTTAAATCCTTTTTGATCAGCTCATTAGCTGTTGTTATTTCCTGGAGATTCTTCTGAGGGGAATTCTTCTGCTTGGTCATTTTGGATAGCCCCTGGTGTGGTGAGGACCTGCAGGGCACTTCCCCTGTGCTGTGGTGTATAACTGGAGTTGGTGGGTGAAGCCGCAGTCAGACCTGATGTCTGCCCCCAGCCCACCGCTGGGGCCACAGTCAGACTGGTGCGTGCCTTCTCTTCCCCTCTCCAAGGGCGGGATTCACTGTGGGGTGGGGTGGCCTGTCTGGGCTACTTGCACACTGCCAGGCTTGTGATGCTGGGGATCTGGTGTCTTAGCTGGGGTGGGTAGGCAAGGTGCACAGGGGCAGGAGGGGCAGGCTTAGCTGGCTTCTCCTTAGGTGATCCACTTCAGGAGGGGCCCTGTGGCAGCAGGAGGGAGTCAGATCCGCTGCCAGAGGTTTGGCTCCGCAGAAGCGCAGAGTTGGGTGTTTGCGTGGAGCAAGCATGTTCCCTGGGAGGAACTGGTTCTCTTTGGGATTTTGGCTGGGGGATGGGCGGGGGAGATGGCGCTGGCGAGCGCCTTTGTTCCCCACCAAACTGAGGTCTGTCGTCAGTGGGCTCAGCAGCTCTCCTTCCATTTGTTCTCCAGCCTTCCCGCTTTCTGAGCAGAGCTGTTAACTTATGACCTCCCAGCCGCTAAGTCGCGCTTGCTGTCGGAACACAGTCTGTCAGGCCCCTCCGCTTTTTGCAAGCCAGACTCGGGGGCTCTGTTTGGCCGCCGAGCCGCCCCTCCGCCCAGGCTCCCTCCCGCCAGTCCATGGAGCGCGCACCGCCTTGCAGCCCTTCCTACCCTCTTCAGTGGGCCTCTCGTCTGCGCTTGGCTCAGGCGACTCAGTTCTGCTAATACTCTGGCGGTTTTCTGGGTTATTTAGGCAGGTGTAGGTGGAATCTAAGTGATCAGCAGGACGCGCGGTGAGCCCAGTGTCCTCCTACGCTGCCATGTTCCCTCAGAAGCCGAATATCGTTTTTTTCTTAATGAATATCTTAACTACTTAAATATTTATTCAGATTTTCTATATCTTCATTTGTTAGCTCAGTAGTTTTTATGTTCCTAGGTATTTGTTCATTCATTTAATTTGTCTAATTTTTCGCATATCATTGTCCATAGTATTTTCTTATTTTTTTTATGGTTGGTAATAATGTCTTCTCTTTCATTCCTGATTTTGATAAGTTGAATCTCATCTGTTTTTTTATGATCAGTCTAGCTCAAGATCTGTCAATTTTGTTGATTTTTTAAAGGCAACTTATAGTTTTGCTGATTTTTTCCATTATTTCTCTTTTCTTCATTTTATTTTGAGTTTATTTATTTTGAGAGAGAGAGAGCACGTGTGCTAGCAGGAGAGGGAGAGGGAGCCCGATGATGGGCATGAATTCATGAACCATGAAATCATGACTTGAGCCAAAATCGAGTCGGATACTTAACCAATTGAGCCACCCAGGCACCCCTTCTTTATTTTATTTATTAGCTCCACTGTAATATTTATTAATTTTATCTTGCTTGCTCTGCATTTAGTTTGTTCTTCTTTTAATAGTTTCTTTATGTGAGATGATAGGTTTTTGATTTGATATCAATTTTCTTTTTTAATATAGGCATTTTCAGCTATAAATTTGCCTCTGACCATTGCTTTAGCTTTATTCCAAAAGATTGTTGTGTAGCTTTGTTTTCATTTCTCAAGGTGTTTTCTTATTTCCCTTGTGATTTCCTCTTGGACCCATTTGTTATTTGGACAGTGTTGTTTAATTTCCTCATATTTGTGCAGTTGTTCAAGTTCTCTTTTATTAATGATTTCTAATATCATTTCAGTGTGATTGGACACTGTGCTTTTATAATTTCAATAAATTTAATTTTATTGAATATATTTTTATGGTCCTTCATATAATATATCATTAATAATGTTTCATGTCTGTCTGGAAATATTTTGTATTATATTTGTTTGTTTTAAATATTCTATACATTAAGTCTAGCTTGAATATAGTGCTAATCAAAGCTTCAATTTTCTTATAAATCTCTGATTAGTTATTGTATCCTATTATTGCAAGCGAGATATATAATTCTCTAACTCCTGCTGGTGAATTGTCTATTTCTATTTTCAGTGTGTCTGTTTTTGCTTCATGCAATCTGAGACTATGTTGTTATTCACACCTATGCTTACAATTGTTATATCTTTCTGAGGAACTCATTTCCCTTATCATTACAGTATGTCTTTTACTATATATAATAATTTTGGGGGTGCCCGGGTGACTCAGTCAATTAAGCACCTGACTCTTCATTTGTCTCAGGTCATGATCTTGTGGTTCCTGAGTTTTAGCCCCGTGTTGGACTCTGCGCTGGGAGTGCAGAGCATGCTTTAGATTCTCTGTCTCCTGTCTCCCTCTTTGCCCCTCCTCTGCTCATGCTCAATCTCTCTCTCTCTCTGTCTCTCAAAAATACATAAATAGACATTTAAAAACTAATTTTTGTGTTAAAGCTTATTTTATATTATTAGTATAGCCACTCCAGCTTTCTTTTTGTTACTGTTTGCATGGTATAACTTTTCCCAACCTTTGACTTTCAACAATAAATCTAAACTGTGTCTTATAAACAGCCTATAGTTGTATGCTGTTTTTATTTTTTTATGGTTGTGTGGTGTTTTAAAAATCCATTCTGCCATTCTCACTTTTATATTGGTGTGTTAAATTCATTAAAATTTCATGTAATTACTGACAGTGTTGGCTTTATATCTGTCATTCTATTATTTATATTCTATATGTTTTATTTCTTTTTTGTTCTATTTTTCTGTTGCTGACTTCTTTTTGATTAAACAGGTATTTTGTAGTGTACCATTCTATTTTTTAATTAATTGATTTTTATTTAGTTATTTATTTATTTAGCCAAACAAAAGATAGCATATTTATTTGGAAAACAATCATTTCACAATTATCTCCCAAACTCAGTATCTGTGGGCCAAGGTACAAATGAGTGAGGTCATCATTAATTTTTCAATAATTAATAAAAATTTAAAGTAACTGATTTTGTGCAGTAGTGTTTTTAAAACCACATTTTTGTGATAAGAATCACTTGGGAGTGCTGGAGATTAATTCTACTAATTAATAGAGTGGGCCTGGAATAAGCCAGTGAATACAGACATTTTTATTTTTACAAATATTCCAGATGATTATTATGATTAAGGAAATTTAGGAAACGTGATTTTCAATTTCCTTTGCAGATTTTAAGTTTTCAATTAAGTTTTGAGTTATTTTCTTAGTGGTTGCCCTGGTTGAATTCTTAGCTTGAAACAATCTAGTTTGCATTGAATTAATTTTATTTTGACATTTTATTTAAAAACTTTGCTCAAATACACCTCCATTCCCCCATCCTTCCTTTTATGCTATTATTATCATACACATTAAGCTTTTAAATAGACTATTAACACATCTTGTTGCTTATTATTTAATGGTAATGTCTTTTTAAAAACATAGAAGAATAAAGTTACAAATGAAATTTATTTTATACTATTTCTATTGATCTATGTAGTTACCTTTATCAGTGCCCTTTATTTTTTCATACAGGTTTGAGTTTCTGTCCAGTGTCCTGTCTTTCCTGCCTGAAAGATTATCTTTAGCAATTCTCATAGATCTTCTAGTAACATTTTTCTGTGTTCTGGTATATCTTGAAATGGCTTAATTTCTGCTTTATTTTAAAATATTCGAGACTATAAATTTCCTGCTAAGCACTGTTTTACCTACATCTTGTATGTTTTGGTATTTGTGTTTTCTATCTCATGCATTTCAAAGTATTTTCTAATTTCCTTTGTGATTTCTTATTAGGACAATTGGTTATTGAGAAGTGTGTTGTTTAATTTCCACATATTTGTGAATTCCCCAAATATCTTTTCCTATATATTTCTAATTTAATGGCATCATGTTCAGGGCCATATTCGATATGCTTCCAACCCTTTTAAACTAAACTGGTTTAAACATTATTTTTTCCAGTATTTCTTGTAAGATAGGTCTCTAACTATAATTCTTTTTTTGTTTGTTTGTTTGCTTATCTGGGAATGTTTAAATTTTTTCTCGATGTTTTGAAGGATAGTTTTGTGGGATATAGTTTTTCACTGCCAGTTTTTTCCTTTTCCTTTAAGTTCATTAAATATGTCATACTACTTTCTTTTGGCCTCCAAATTTTCTGAACAGAAATCAGCTATTAAATATTTGAGAATTATTTGTATGTGATTAGTAATTTTTCTCTTGCTGCTTTCTTTTCTCTTTCTGTCATTTGGCAGTTTGACTATTACATACATAGGTGTGGATCTCTTTGTCCAACTTAGACTTTGTTGAATAATAAATTATTATTAAATAATAATAAATAATAATAAATTTTAATAAATTTTGAGAAGATTTGGTAATTATTTCTTCAAAAAATATTTGCTCTTTC
>NW_024420004.1:636820-656054 GCF_014898765.1 Herpailurus yagouaroundi | reverse complement strand
AAAATATTGATTTTTACAATTTTGCTAGTGCTTTAAAAGGCTTTATAGAACAGCAGATTTTTAGAGATGTTCTATTTATCATCCCAGAGATCACATGCTTATCTCATCTTTTATTTTTTACGTTTGTTCTGCAAAATTAATACAGAATAATAGTTTGAATACCACTAATACAATTCTCCAGATAATACCTTTTTATTAATTTAATTACATGAGGATTATATTTAAATAACTTTAAATAAATCAAGCATATCAGTTTAAAATTGAAGAATATACCTTTAGCAAATACACAAGGACTTTCATGAGTAATCATTATCTCATTATTTCTTATGAAAACCTGGACAGTTTTACTACTTTTATTTTGAATATAAAAAAATCAAAACAACATTAATAAAAAAGCAAGAAAAATAACCCACCTCAAACCCACTGTTATTCTGACAACTCAAATTTCCATTTTTTCTTACATTCTTACATCCTTATCCACAAATATCATTTTTATATAGTTGTGATTATAGGAAAAGTTTCATTTTATACGTTTCAATCAATGAACCTTATAAGAATTTACCATGTTTGCTAAACACTCTTGCTAATTATAGATTTAATGAATAACTGATATTTTATCCAGGATGTATATCATAATCTACTACATGTATTATTGGACATTGTTTTAAATAGTACTAAAATGAGCAAATTCGTGCATTTATATATATTTTTTCATTGGCTTACATTCTTTGCCTAAATTTATAGGATGATAGCTATCAGGTGAAAGAGTAAGAACATTTATATGTTTCTACATAATTATTGCATTATTTTTTTAATTTTTTAAATTTTATTTTTATTTTTTTAAGCAAAGACTATTTTTAAGAAAAGTATGTTTTCTCATTTTCTATTCTTGGCATAAGTTTTAATTCTTCCCAAAACCTCCTGAACCCCTTTCAGTGTCATCCAAAACCTGAACTTCCTCTATTTCTGGATCAAAAATCCGTTCACAAATGAGCTGTGCAATTCGATCACCCTTTTTGACTTCAAACTTTTTTTTGCCAAAATTAAATAGTACAACACCCACATTTCGTCTATAATCTTCATCTATGACGCCAGCTCCTACATCTATGAAGTGTTTCGCAGCCCAGCCAGAACGGGGAGCTACTCTTCCACAGCACCCAGAAGGAAGAGCTATCTGAATGTCTATTTTCACAAGGGCTTTTTCCATAGGTGGTACTGTATAATCATAGGCACTGTACAGGTCGTAGCCCGAGCCCCGCGCGGACTCCTTACTCGGGGTGGTGGCGTGCTCAGAGAGCCGGACAAAGCCGGGCCGCTTGGCGTCCTCCGCAGGCGGAGGCCGCTTTCTGGGGGTGATGGTGGGTGTCGCTTCAGAGCAGGGCATGGCAGAGCAGAACGAGAGAAAAGAGGGAACAAGTGGACTCCTTGCATTATATATTTTTTAAAGTAATATCAATTCGAAGGCCAAGTTTCAATTAATTACTCTAACAGTTTCAAACCATTATCATTATGTATTCTAGTGTGTGGACTAATTTAATGTATATGTAACATGATACTCAAAGAAGTGGTTTTTGATTTTATGATTGCTAGGGAGATCACATATATGTTTGTGCAATCTGTTTGAGATGATTTTTGCTGTCATGGTCATTAAAAGCTGGTTTAGATAATTAGATGAAAATATTTTTATATATGTGTTCTTTTATGTAAACCCAGGTTTCCATCTGACACTGTAAATACTCAGTTGAAAGGATATACTTTAACATTTCTTAGAGGCAGGTCTGCTTACTCTGAATTCTTTCTGCTTTTATATATCTGAAAGTGTCTATTTCACCTTTGTTTTTAATATGTATTTTTGCTGTGTGAAGAATTCTAGATGACAGTATTTTTCTTTCAGTATTTTAAACGTTTTCCTTCTCACTTACATTGCTTCTGATTGAAAAAAATCTCATGTCAAGCTTTTTTAATTTTTATTTGTCGTGTCAAACTTTTCTTTCTTACTCTGAATGTAATCTGTCTTTATTCTCTGGCTGCTTTTAAGATTTTTATACCACTGGTTTTAGGCAATTTGATTATGATGTGCTTTTGGTGTAGTTTCTTTTTATATCTGTATTTTGGGTTGGTTAAACTTCTGGGAAATGAGCTATTACAGTTTTCATCATTTTTTGAAAAGTTTCAGCCATATTTCTTTAAATATTTTTCTGTATCCTCCATCCCTTATCTTCTTCAGGGAATCTAATTACATGCATTTATGGCTACTTGAAGTAGTCCTGCAGTTCACTGATGCTTTGTTCTTATATACATATGTGTGTGTGTATATATATGTATATATATACACATACATATATATATATTCTATCTATCTATATCTATATATAATTATTTTAGATAGTTTCTTCCTATGCCCATTTTATAGATAATGTTAAGGGGAAGTAATTCAAGGTCACTGAAAAAGACAGGATTACAACCCATATATCTTGGGTCTTACTCCAGTGTTTTTTATTTTTACTTTTTTAACTTAAATCAAGATTTAGGCTTACAGAATCAAAATATCATTCAGACAAAAATAAAATTTAAACAAGTTTCTTTGTGTCATATATACAAAAGCATATTTCTTACTCTTCAAACTGAATTTTTGGTGTTGGGAAGTTATAACTGGACACATAAACTTAAGCCCTGTCTTAATTATTTACTGTTAGGCTTTTATGTGGCAGCACTCAAACATAATTCTTGTAGAAAACTTAAAGCATCTCATTTCCACACCCTAATCTTACAGATAGTAGAGCGGCTTCACTCTGTATGACCCAAAATAATAGAAATCTGGTGTTTTATCTGTTAAGAGACCATGTACAAAGTTGTGACCAAAAAAAAAAAAAAAAAAGCCAAGGTTGGAGGTTGATAAGGATTCTCTGCCCATTTGCTTACTTCTGGGCCAACTACCCCCTTTATATAGGTCATCTATGCCATCCTACTTCCTGATCCCATCGCATACTCACATAACTTATTTAGCTTCCTCCTGGAAATTGAAATTTTACTCATAAAAAACTGACCTCATTCTGGGTTTAAACCGATTCATTAATGACAGCAGAGGGATTAAAATAATCATAAAAACCAATTTTGATACTAGATTTGTGCTACAGATATTTTAGACATTGTTTCATTTAAATTAATCCTTACAAAAATAAGAGGAAGATACTATTAGCTTGTTTGCAGATGAGGAACCAAAGCTCATAGAGGTGAACTGAAGTGATGGAGTTAGGATTTGAAGTGCAGCATTTGGACTAGAGTGTGCCACTTTTCCCATTCAACTACATTTTACCTTAAAGATAAAGATGAGACTGCACTATTTTAAATCGTTTATGTTAACCTTATTAATGATCTCATGGTAGGAGTATATATTATTACAGGGAATAAGCTTTAATTTAAGTGGATGCAGTTCTGATTGATCTTAGATAATAGTCAGGAACTGGTAATGTTTATGAAGAATCAGGAAAGACCAGACTCTGTGTAAGGTGTCCTATCCCACGAAAAACCACCTTAGGAAAGCCTATACTCCTATTGTCCTTCAAGACTTTCCCTCAAACCCTGCCTCAGCCTCAGAATATGTCTTCTGGCACAGGTGAAAATGACCAGGCATCCCCCTCTAAGCTATCACGACAATGAAACAGAGCATTTAGACACAGGTTTCAACATGTAAAAACACACTATTATTAGTGCATATGAAAGACATCCTTCACCTTTATTCCTCCTCTTATTCTTACTTTATCCCACTTCTCACCCATCCTTCACAGAAACCCTATTTCTGTTTATCATTTCACCCCTCACCTTGTCTCCTTTCTTCACCCTATCCACAGGTGTGAGAAGGCCCAAAGATGGAAAAGGGATCAAGGATAAGTTGAGACAATCTGATGTTTATGTCTTAGGTAAAAGTTCATATTTAATGGTTTTTGTTTGTTTTTGTGCCTCAGGATACATGTCAAAATACTAATCAAAAATAACTGAGAAAACAACCATTTCAAAAAGTTGTGTTCCATAATTCATAAGCTCTGGTATGTTCCTTCTAAGACACTGGCACTGTAGCGTTTTTTTGGGGGGGTTATGGGACCATGGACATGATTAATTTCTTCAATAAACACTAAGGGAAAGCTGCTTTTGTGCCTATAGTTGTGCAAGTAGTGGTATAAATAGTTCAACACCATTCCTTACCTATAGAGAGTTTCCAATGTAGTGTGAGATAAGCGTTGAACAAGTAGATCTGCAGACAAATACACATTTATAGATTGCATAAATGTTTCCAAAGAAATGAATAGAGCATTTGTAGATGCTGGATGAAGCAACATGATGATGGTGGAAAAGTGGTGGTAATTGTGAAAATCTGGGAGCAGAAGATAAAACGTTGACAACCATCCATGATCTATAGCCTTTATCACATGCAGGCTTCCTCACATTTTCCCTCTCCCTTTGCTAATCGTCATGAGATCTTCCAGCTTGTTCAGGCCATATCCTACTTTTAAAGGTACTCAAAAGGGCCTATTTACTCTGATATTTTGTAGAAGTGCAGTCTTCACTCTTTGCTCTTCTTAAGGCTCAAAACCAATACTTCAAGCCCAAAGAGGACCTTATCTAGCCCCAAATTCTCACAACTTGAGCACAACTAATGTGGACGTTATTTAACATCTGTATTCCCATACTACTTCTGCTTTGGATATGGATCCACTCCAAGCTGTTGATGTCTTTCCTGTCCTTTTGTTTTATTATTCCTATGGGCCTATGGCAGGTCTCCTGGGTGGCTTAAGTTCATTGCTGCCTTTCTTTCCTGGAAAAGGCTCAACTAATATGGGACCCACATCAACAAGGAAGAAGGCTCAACCTAGTCTGCATTTAACTTTCCAAACCTATTTTAGGAGTCACCTCCATTTTCCTTTGTTTTGGCCTTATCACCTTTCAGGTTTCCCTTTGCTCAGTGCATATTTGCCTTATAACAGTAATATACTGTATTAAAATTGTTTACTCATGTGTTTCACCCTTAGACTGGGAGTTTATTGAAGGCAAATATAAGATTTGATTTATTTTGTTTTCCAAGTAACTAGCACAGGGCTTGATAAATAAAAGGTAGAACTAAATTCCAGCTGCTGTCATAATAGATTCTGTTACTTTCTCTAGCCTATAAATATTCATGCTCTTTTAACCCAGTAACTCTACTTTTATAAAAAACATTCAGGAACACCTGGGTGGCTCAGTCCATTAAGCGTCCGACTTCAGCTCACGTCATGATCTCATGGTTCATGAGTTCAAGCCCCATGTCAAGATCTGTGCTGACAGCTCAGAGCCTGTAGCTTCAGATTCTGTGTATCCCTGTCACTTTGCCCCTCTACTGCTCATGATCTCTCTCTCTCTCTCCCTCAAAAATAAACATTAAAAAATTATGAAAACATCCAAAGGAAATAATCATAAATGAAAACAGATTTATATACAAGACTTCTCATTGTAGTGTTATTTGTAGTTGTGAAAAATTGTAAGTAATCTAAATGCTCAATAGTAAAGAATCAGTTAAATGCACTGGTACTATTAATCTGTTAAAATCATGATTTTGAAAACTATCAACATGGGAAAATGTTTAAAATATGTTCAATGAAAAACTTGTTATAAAACCATTACAACAAATTAAATGTACTTTATGATCTTAAATTTGTAAAAAGCAAAATACACACACACAAATTATATATTATACAATACGAATGAAATATAGAGAAAAGGAAATTCACCAGCACCTTAAGAGTGGTATTTGGCAATTATATGTTTATTTTTTCTTTATGTTTTTATGTATATTCCAAATTATTTACCATGAATATATGTTTATGTTCAGAAAAAAAAATACTAAGTGTATGGATCCCATAACTGATTATATATCATTATGTATGATCTAATCGAAGCAGAATAAATTGGCATGGTTGACTGTCCTAGTTCTGGGCTTAGCACACATATTGATGTAGCTGGTCCCACTGAGTTGACTGGACGCCGTGTGCCACTATTGACACTAACCTAACTGTAGTGCTCATTGGTTTCTGAAGCCCCTAAGCGGTTGCTACCACATTCCAATCTTTTTCCTGTGCAGAAAATGCCTTTCTTATTTTTTTTTCAAGTGTCAACTCAACTCACTTTGAATCCTTTTTCTTTTTTCTATTCCTTGGGGGAAAGAGGGTTGGTAAAGACATCTTCCTTCTGCCTGATGCAATCTGCCTATTACCAGGCAACTAAGACTTTGGAGAGTCATGTCTTAAGATAATTCTCTTGTACAGAAAACTAAAACAAATGTAAATTAATTAATGTGGATTAATAAAATGGAAAGTGGGGAATGTAGACAAAATGAAGCCAAACAATTTTTGCATATGATTAAAAATTATTGAAATTCTGCTTCCAAGTCCCATTAAAAAAAAACTTGGAATAATATCAGAACAGAAGAGAACCTTGCTGACCCTGGCATGGACATCCAGGGCTTAAGGAATTTCTAACAAGTCTTTGGAAACAGAACTTTACAGAATAAGAGTTGAAAGCAGGTTCTGGCACAGCCAGAAATTGTCTAAACTGGAGTGTCACAGTAGTTTAATTCCTGCCATCACACACATTCTCTTTTTTATAACTTTTTTAAAAATTTATAATTTTAAATTTACATCCAAATTAGTTAGAATATAGTGCAACAATGATTTCAGGAGTAGATTCCTTAGTGCCCCTTACCCATTTAGCCCATCCCCCCTCCCATAACCCCTCCAGGAACCCTCAGTTTGTTCTCCATATTTACGAGTCTTTTCTGTGTTGTCCCCTTCCCTGTTTTTATATTATTTTTGTTTCTCTTCCCTTATGTTCATATGTTTTGCCTCTTAACGTCCTCATATGAGTGAAGTCATATGATTTTTGTCTTTCTCTGACTAATTTCACTTAGCATAATACCCTCCAGTTACATCCACATAGTTGCAAATGGCAAGACTTCATTCTTTTTGATATATATAATACTCCATCACAAACATTCTTTACTGTGGGTAAAAAACAGGACTAGGTTTCCCACAGAAAATCATGCATAACAATTTAGAAGTGGAAGGATTATGATCTAATTAGATCCCCCCCCCCATTATACAGATGAGGACACTGAAGCATACAGAGAGTTAAGACATAGTCCACGTTCTCCAAGTCAGTCAGTGTGAGAGGAAGATCTGGGATCTTGAGGCTCATCCTCAGGTTCCATGGAGTAAACCTATGTCTGTGAGCTAGACTGTTATGCAAGGCAAACTACATTTTGGCTTAGCACTCTATAACTACTCTGCCCCAACTAAGGGCAACATTCAATAGACTCCCTTGTAGTTAAGCCTGGCTTTCCTCACCCATCCACATCTTTAAGATGCCCAGATTTTGTTCTCGTTATTAATGTTGGATTTACTTACCAAATAAAATCGTCTCACCAACTGATGCCACCCCTTTGCCTCCTCACATGGAGCTGATTACAATTCCAGCCTTTGAAGACAATCTTAATTGCCCAGTTTTATAATTCCTGGAACACGGGCTAGGAAAATGTTTAAGTGTATACTCTATAATGAAGTGATCTAATCGGGTCTCCTTTGCAGAAGTCTTCCAACGTGTTGAGTAGTTTCTGTAACAACAGGGCATATGGGTCCAGGACACCAACTTTGGAGGATGTTTCACTCCACCAAGATTAGCCATGTTTGAAATCTGAAGCCATGGCACACAGTGACCAAAATATTCAGCATGGGTTTTGAGATACTCAAAACAGATGGTTCTTTGACGTCTTTTTGGCTTCACAACTATTCTCATTCTCTTTCTTCTTAGGCCAGTCCTGTAAACAAGCAGCCAGTTTCCTGTCCCAAGGTAGATGGAAATATTTTCATTGAGACTTGTGCTAGGACATTTTAGATTGACAGTTTCTTGTTTGCTGCTTCTTTGGCTGGTATTGTGTTTACAGCTAGCCCTGGAAGATGAAACCCAGGAATCAAGTTAGAGATATGCTTATCTGCTCTTGGCTCCCAATTGTGGTAGGAGGAATAGTTAAAATCACTTAAGTCTGAATGCCTAGACTAGGAGAAAATCGAATAAAGGGACGAATTCATGGTGTTTTTTAGTTAGGTGTGAGGGGGATAGTAGTGTAACTAAAATGTTTCCCTGAAGGGGAACTGATAGAGGGAAACCAAAAGTGGGAGTGAAAACAATGGACAGAGAAACACCTAAAGAGTTAAACCCGGTGTATTGAAAATGGTACTGGGATGAGAGTTTGGAGACCCGGGCTCTGATATAGGCTCTGTGTGACTTTAGGTGAGTCTCTCTTACTATTTCCTACTACAGTATTTTCTCCATGCTTCATTTATTCATCTTTAGCATGAGAGTATTGACATAGATCATTTATTAAGGGTACTCCTAGCTTTGGTCTTTGAAGATTCCAGAATTACAAGAGCAGTTCTGGCTCTCCCACTGTCTTTGGCCTGGCACATCCCAGCCTTGTAAATGAGAACTGCCAAACCTTGGCCAATAGCAGAAATAGAAATACATAATATGGTATATGGACTTTCCCGTGAGTAAAAATGCCAGATAAAAGTTCAGTGAGAGGTACTTAGCCCCACAAAAGTAAAGAGAGGTCATGGAAGGGAGGAGAAGGAAAACACTCTTAAGATAACAGCCAATGAGAACAGGGGAAGCTGATAAAGATTACTGGGCTGAGGGCTCTGGAAGGAGGTCTCTTTTTTAGAAACAGTTAACGTGCCCATCCTGGCTGGGGGACGGAGAGCAACTTTTTATTCATGGGTTCTGCACCACCTTTCGGAAACTCTGAGGGGAGATTCGGACATGTGATTGTTCATTATATTCACCCTGTCATTCAACAACTCAAGAATTCCAGAGGCTTCTCATGACTTATTGATTTATGCATCTGTCCAGTCTCCTTTACTCAGCTTTCAAGGCTAATAACTCTATTTTTCTCCTTTTCTCCTCTTTCTACAAAAGACTCATATTTCTTAGTCTTCTTAGTCTTTTGCAGATCAGATATTCATAGAAGTATGATCATAATCACTGTTCCTACACTGGATTGGAAGTCAGAAAATCTGGGTTGTGGTATTCTGATACTTGTGCTATCATCATAGGATATGGAATTGAGAAAACTGTGTTGAGTACACCTAGTATATGTCAGAAACTGGTGCCTACCTTTTCCGTAGATGCTTCACAATTAAATGGTACAACAATCCTTTTAGTAAAATATTGTTTTCTTTGACTTACAGATGAGGAAATTGACACTAAGAACAAGGAAGGATCTTGGCTTTGGTCTTTCAAGGATACTTTGGCAGAGTAAAGCTCTTTCTAATATAATATGCTTCTTCTCCTCTAAAAAAGAAAAAGAAAAGAATTGATGAACTTTTTAAATTAAGAAGTACCAAATGTAAATGAGCTTAAATTTCAGTGAAAGAAATTAAGTTTGACTTAAATAAGAACTTCCTTAGAGTTAGGGCTCTTGGATACCAAAACCATCTGACAAGAGCCTTGTACTACCTCTTCCTTCAACAAATGAATAAATTATCTAGAGTCCCCACCTCCATTTAATAGTCTTCTCAAACCCCAGTATTGAATGAACCATATTAGTCACTTGGTGCACTTTTCACTTGATTCTCAAGGAGTCAGGAGGAAGGATAAAATATCTTGAAGTAACTTCCCTCACGATTAGTGTTTGCTTGCAGCAAGCACATGGACCAAATGTTAGGTTGATGAAAGCGACAAAGCTTTCTGGGATTGTCTCTGGAGGGGAAAAAAAAGACAAAGTGACAAAGCTAGCCTTGACCTGGGCTTAGAAGGAGGGTGATGAGACACCTGCATTTCTTGCATTGATTGGATTAAGCCACATGCAGTGGGAGCTGTGGAGGCCAAAACAACAAGCAAGGAAGACATAACTTCAAGAGTCTTTCCTTCCCATATGTATCAAATATGTGGAATTTAAGAAACAAAACAAATGATCAAATGGAAAAAAAGAGAAAGAGAGGCAAACCAAGAAATACACTCTTAGCTATAGAGATCAAACTGATGGTTACCAGAAGCACAGTGTGGGGAAGATGGGTTAAATAGACGATAAGGATTAAGGAGTGCACTTGTGATGAGCACTGGGTGGTTTATGGAAGTGTTGAATTACTATAATGTACACCTATATTATAACTAACTGGAATTCAGATAAAAACTTGAAAAAAAAGTAAAAAAAAATAAAAAAAAAAAAAAAAAAATAAGAATACTAAGTATATAATGAGTGTAATTCTGCAATTTTCCTCATGATGATTATTTTGGAGGTTTTTATTTTGTTTTATTTTTAACATAAAGTATCAGGTTGTTTTTAAAAATTCTTTTTTGAGGGTGTCTGGGTGGCTCAGTCAGTTGAGCATCCGACTTCATCTCAGGTCATGGTCACACAGTTCCTGAGTTCAAGCCCTGCATCATGTTCTGTGTGGAAAGCTCAGAGCCTGCAGCCTGCTTTGGATTTTGTGTCTCCCCCTCTCTGCTCCGCCCCTGTTCATGCTCTCTCTCTGTGTCTCTCAAAAATAAAAATAAAAAAATAAATTCTTCTTATTTATTTATTTGTTTGTTTATTTATTTATTTATTTTGGTGTATCTGTTTGCTAGTGTCCTAGTCTGACTATTGTCTACCTATTTGGTGATCCAGCACCAAACCCTGTTTCAATTTTATCCTCCCCACACTTGAAAAACCTTTCTCTTTCTCAATCTCTGGGGCACCAGACTTATGATGATCTGGAGTAGAATTTCTCAGCCTGCCCTCTCCTATGCCCAAACAGGGCATCTCCCAGTTCTATAAGAAATTTCTTTGATGGAGTTACCTTGAATGTCTCCAATACCGTTTGAATGGATTTCCAAAAACTCTTCTGCTTTAATCAGTGAGAGGTAAGGAAAATATTTTCCAAGTAAACAGGTCCAGAGAAGGGAAGTGATTCAACTAAGGTACTCTGTGAACTGCTGCACTCAAATCCTTGCCTTGTTTCTCCACCTTTAACTCCTCACAGGAGAGTCCATGTCTTAGAATATGGACTTGGGTAAGAAAAACACAAAAAAATTAGGGCTTAATTAGCTGTTTTAAATTGAAAATTTTCTACCTATATGTGTTCTTGGTTCAAGTTTTTAAATAATAAAGATTACTATTCCATTTATTTAAGAGGTTTCTAGTTGTTGATGTCCTAGTTTAAAGCCATAGGAGATATTGTTTATAATAATGCCTGAACTTCAAGCTGTCAGATTGAGTCTTCTCCCTTAAGACTCTAAGACACAGTTCATAAACTATGGGGCTCAGATATGGGGTATTATTTGATGTTTTAAAGTGTGTATTCTGTTCAGACCTTTTTTTTATTCAAGTGTAATTAACATACAGTATTATATTAATTTGGGGTGTACAATATAATGATTCAACAATCTATACATTCTCAGTGCTCATGATAAGTACACTCCTTAATTCCCATCACCTATTTCACCTATTCCCCCACCTACCTCCCTTTGGCAACCAATAGTTTGTGCTCTATAGTTAAAGAGTCTGTCAGAGAAAGGCAAATACCATATGATTTCATTCATATGTGGAGTTTAAGAAACAAAACGAATTATCATATGTGGAAAAAAAGAGAACAAAAACAAACAAACAAAAAAAAAAAAACAGACTCATAACTCTATAGAACAAACTGATGGTTACCAGAGGGGATGTGAGTGGGACGAGGAGGTGTTGGGGATTTAGGAGTGCACTTGTGATGAGCACTGGGTGTTGTGTTAAAGTGATGAATCACTAAATTGTACACCTGAAACTAATTATCACACTGTATGTTAACCAACTGGAATTTAGGTAAAAACTTTTAAAAAAGAGTCTGTTTTTTTATTTGCCTCTTTTTTCTCTTTGTTCATTTGTTTATTTTTTATATTTAAATTCATGTTAGTTAACATATAGTGTAGTATTGGTTTCAGGAGTAGAATTTGGTGATTCTTCACTTACATATAACACCCAGTGCTCATCCCAACATGTGCCCTCTTTAATTCCCATCACACATTTAGCTCATTCCCCCACACACTTCTGCTCCAGTAACTCTCTGTTCTCTATATTTAAGAGTGTCTTATGGTTTGTCTGCCTCTTTTTGTTATTTTATTTTTCCTTCACTTCCCCTATGTTCATGTTTCATTTCTTAAATTCCACATATAAATGAAATCATATGGTATCTTTCTCTTATTGACTTATTTCACTTGGCATTATACCCTCTAGATCCATCCAGGTTGTTGCACTTATTTATATTTTAATGGAAACTCTTGGCTGGAGCTTATACTATTTTCATGGTGGAACTAGAACAAGTAATTTCTTTCTTTCTCTTTTCACTAGTGGCTTATCCCAAGGGGTTACTATGCTTCCATCTCTTCTGTAGACATTGCCACTTAATAAGATCACACTTACTGTGTGACTTTGAGTAGCTGTATTTGCAAAATTGAGGCAATGAACAATGATGTATATGTACTCTTTCAAGATGATTTAAATGGTGAGAATATTCTTTGGAAACTAAAAAAAAAACCAGCTACACATTTGGGGCACAGAAAGCTGAGAATCTTTCTAGGAAGTGAATTTTGTCCAGAAAATTTTTCTCAGCTTCCACTTGCTCTCCCTATGAAAAGCTCTGGACTCAGGCCCAACTGTTCTCAGAAGGGGGCCAACCTGACCCTAGTTCTTTACGTATGTAGTGAAAATGAGCTATGTTTGGTTCTCGAAGCTTCTCTGACCTCCTATCTGGCTCAGGTCTTATCTTTATCCCAGTCCAAAAGTAAGTTTAAGTAGATGAGTGACCAAGGAACTGTGGTGATTTTATGGTTGGACATTAAACCTAAAGAGAAGACTGATTTCCTCTGAACTGGCAAAAGAGGAAGAAGATAGAGAAGGCTCCATGGAAGTATTGGGTGTGAAAGGCTCTGAAGATACACACCTTCTGAGTGAAGATAAAAAAAAAAACAGAATAAAGAGGTAAAAATAAGATCCACTGTCAGAGGAGTCTTCCCTTTGGGTATGAAAGGAAAGGACAGAGGTAGGTGGGAGATGTGGCCTAGAACAAGAGCATGAATGAAAAAGAATGAGCAGGTTTTACTAATTCCATAGGAATATGTGATGGCGCAATATGGCAATGTGGCATCTGTCTGCATTTCTATAGTATGGGATTCAGATAAAGGGATTTATAGGTTTGCATTACCAGGGCCAGTCATACCTTACCAAAAAGTCAAATTTCAACTCTGAGCATTATACGTTAAAATGAACACAGATAAAATGGAGTATACTTTTTATGCAGAGACAGGAAAAAGAGGAAGAAATTTGGTTTCCTTGAGAAATAGTTGGAAAAGTGAGGTTTTTTTGTTTGTTTTAACCTGGACACCAGAAGATATAGTATTTGGCCAGGGAATACATAGTAGGTAAATAGATTACTTGTTTTCCCATAGAGCTAATACCCATGGGTAGAAGCTACACACAGAGGTGGATTTCAACTCAAAATAGGAAAGAATTTTCTGACAGTCATCTAGACATAGAATGTGATTCTCAAAGCATAATGAGTTTATAGTTACTGGAAGTGAACACCAAGAAGTTAGGAGGTATTTAGGCAAATATTCTCAAAAGGAGACTGGGGCCTACAAGGAGTTGGGCAAGAGGAGACTGGTATTTACTCCCAGGCCTGAGATGAATATAAATGATTTTAGTAGAAAATCAGCTTGAAACAATGAGATCTTATTCAAAAAGACAGAGCTACATTATTACCCCTTTCCATACCACTTTTCATATATTTTAGAAAAGGCAATCTGTTTCCTGTAACATATCGCCTACAGAGACAATTGAAAACCTTTGATCTTTATGTATTTCTTCAGATTCCCCTAAGAACAATTCATATATTAAAGATCCACTCTGGAGAACTTAGCCTTAAAGAAAAATATCTCAAGAGATCCCAAAATGGTAGATTCAAAGGAAATAGTTTTACTAATGCAACTGCAGGTTGCTGTCACTGAGCAAGTTGTACTGTGACTGGAGGCATCCTCCTGTACCCCAAAAGAGAGAATGGTCGGGTCTGAGCCAACCCTCATTCTCCAGCAGTAATTGGCCGACCTGGAGAGTGAGTTGATCCTTATTTGTCAGGAAATACTCAGAACAAAAAGGGTCAATTGCATTATTATTCAAGATACTGTGGTTGCTCTTACAAGAGACTTGGAGGTGGGTGGAAGGTACAATGTCAAATACTCTTAAAAAACAGGGGCAGTCTTTCTACCATTCTCTTCCCTTCTTTTAGGCTATAGTCCCTAGCCATAAATAAACCGGTAGAAAATGACTTTTGTAAATAAATCCAACCTTAAGTGAAAAAATGCAAAAGGCCACAGCCAACATCTTTCATCAAGGTAATGGGTGCTCACTGCAGAACATAAAGGATTGCCATGACAACACCTGAGAGACAAAATATGGCAGTAGGGGGTATACATAAAGCACTCTTATTTCCACAATGGGAAGCATGGGAAGAAGGAAAATCCTGAAGGATTAGGAGAATTTCTGAGGTAAAAGAGGTTGCCCTGGTAGCAAGCTACAAACAAGATTCATTGCTCACACCCCAGATTTAATGCTTGCATTGCACACAAAGCATCAATATTTCCTATTATATACAAAGCATAAAAATTGAATATTATGGATATGGCTCTTTCCAAGTAATAGAGGGTACCCTCCAATTACATGTTGTATCAAAATGGGGCTTCTAACAAAAGCTATGATGGTGACTAAGTCTGAAACACATTTTTCTGCATGTGGACAAGAGGTAGGATCAAGGCACAAGGCAATATAATTCCAAATATTCCCACCAAAATTCTCTTATTTTTCACTTGCAGAGATAAGAATAGGTCATGAGTCCACTGTAAAAACCTATACTTCTTTTGTCCAATCCCTTGTAGCAGAACCTGATTTTTCAGAATTATTCGATAATTCTTCAAACTCTTCAAAATGGAAGAATCTACAGTTGAATTTATAAATCATTCTGTAGCATAGTTACACTATTTCATACTGATGTTTACTACCCATCACTGCCTTACTATGACTATGAAAAAAAAAAAACATAGAGAAGTTTGAAAATTACCCCGAGACAAAGAACATTCCCCAGGTATACCTACCTTTTTTATGCAATCAAATACCTCTTATGTTTAATAATTCTGTTGCTGTCTCAAATCCAATTTTCTTAGCTTCATTAACAATCTGACCCTTACTCACTTTTTTTTATGTAATTTATTGTCAAATTGGTTTCCATACAACACCCAGTGCTCATCCCAAAAAATGACCTCTTCAATATCCATCACCCACCCTCCCCTCCCTCCCAACCCCCATCAACCCTCAGTTTGTTCTCAGTTTTTAAGAGTCTCTTATGCTTTGGCTCTATCCCACTCTAACCTCTTTTTTGTTCCCTTCCCATCCTCCATGGGTTTCTGTTAAGTTTCTCAGGATCAACATAAGAATGAAAACATATGATATCTGTCTTTCTCTGTATGGCTTATTTCACTTAGCATCACACTCTCCAGTGCCATCCACGTTGCTACAAAGGGCCATATTTCGTTCTTTCTCATTGTCATGTAGTACTCCATTGTGTATATAAACCACAATTTCTTTATCCATTCCTCAGTTGATGGACATTTAGGCTCTTTCCATAATTTGGCTATTGTTGAGAGTGCTGCTATAAACATTGGGGTACAAGTGCCCCTATGCATCAGTACTCCTGTATCCCTTGGGTCAATTCCTAGCAGTGCTATTGCTGGGTCATAGGGTAGGTCTATTTTAATTTTCTGAGGAACCTCCACACTGTTTTCCAGAGTGGCTGCACCAGTTTGCATTCCAACCAATAGTGGAAGAGGGTTCCCGTTTCTCCAAATTCTCTCCAGCATCTATACTCTCCTGATTTGTTCATTTTGGCCACTCTGGCGTGAGGTGATATCTGAGTGTGGTTTTGATTTGTATTTCCCTGATGAGGAGCGACGTTGAGGATCTTTTCATGTGTCTGTTGGCCATCCAGATGTCTTCTTTAGAGAAGTTTTTATTCATGTTTTCTGCCCATTTCTTCACTGGAATATTTGTTTTTCGGGTGTGGAGTTTGGTGAGCTCTTTACAGATTTTGGATACTAGCCCTTTGTCCGATATGTCATTTGCAAATATCTTTTCCCATCCCGTTGGTTGCCTTTTATCTTTGGTGGTTGTTTCCTTTGCTGTGCAGAAGCTTTTTATCTTCATAAGGTCCCAGTAGTTAATTTTTCCTTTAATTCCCTTGACTTTGGGGATATGTCGAGTAAGAGTTTGCTACGGCTGATGTCAGAGAGGACTTTTCCTGCTTTCTCCTCTAGGGTGTTGATGGTTTCCTGTCTCACATTCAGGTCCTTTATCCATTTTGAGTTTATTTTTGTGAATGGTGTGAGAAAGTGGTCTAGTTTCAACCTTCTGCATGTTGCTGTCCAGTTCTCCCAGCACCATTTCTTAAAGAGACTGTTTTTTTTTTTCCATTTGATGTTCTTTCCTGCTTTGTCAAAGATTAGTTGGCCACACGTTTGTGGGTCCAGTTCTGGGGTTTCTATTCTATTCCATTGGTCTATGTGTCTGTTTTTGTGCCAATACCATGCTGTCTTGGTGATTACAGATTTGGAGTAGACGCTAAAGTCTGGAATCGTGATGCCTCCTGCTTAGGTCTTCTTCTTCAAAATTACTTTGCTATTCAGGGTCTTTTGAGGTTCCATATGAGTTTTAGAATTGGTTGTTCTAGTTTTGAGAAGAATGCTGGTGCAATTTTGATTGGGATTGCATTGAATGTGTAGATAGCTTTGGGTAGTATTGACATTTTGACAATATTTATTCTTCCAATCCATGAGCAGGGAATGTCTTTCCATTTCTTTATATCTTCTTCAATTTTACATCTTTTACATCTTTGGTTAGATTTATTCCTAGGTATTTTATGCTTCTTGGTGCAATTGTGAATGGGATCAGTTTCTTTATTTGTCTTTCTGTTGCTTCATTGTTAGTGTATAAGAATGCAACTGATTTCTGTGCATTGATTTTGTATCCTGCAACTTTGCTGAATTCATGTATCAGTGCTAGCAGACTTTTGGTGGAGTCTATCGGATTTTCCATGTATAATATCATGTCATCTGCAAAAAGCGAAAGCTTGACTTCATCTTTGCCAATTTTGATGCCTTTGATTTCCTTTTGTTGTCTGCTGATGCTAGAACTTCCAACACTATGTTAAACACCAGCAGTGAGAGTGGGCATCCCGGTCATGTTCCTGATCTCAGGGAAAAAGCTCTCAGTTTTTCCCCATTGAGGATGATGTTAGCTGTGGGCTTTTCATAAATGGCTTTTATGATGTTTAAGTATGTTCCTTCTATCCCGACTTTCTCAAGGGTTTTTACTAAGAAAGGGTGCCGGATTTTCTCAAAGGCTTTTTCTGCATCGATTGACAGGATCATAGGGTTCTTATCTTTTCTTTTATTAATGTGATGTATCACGTTGATTGGTTTGCGAATGTTGAACCAGCCCTGCATCCCAGGAATGAATCCCACTTGATCATGGTGAATCATTCTTTTTATATGCTGTTGAATTCGATTTGCTAGTATCTTATTGATAATTTTTGCGTCCATATTCATCAGGGATATTGGCCTGTAGTTCTCTTTTTTTACTGGGTCTCTGTCTGGTTTAGGAATTAAAGTAATACTGGCTTCATAGAATGAGTCTGGACGTTTTCCTTCCCTTTCTATTTCTTGGAATAGCTTGAGAAGGATAGGTATTATCTCTGCTTTAAACGTCTGGTAGAACTCCCCTGGGAAGCCATCTGAAACTGGACTCTTATCTGTTCGGAGATTTTCGATGACCAAATCAATTTCTTCGCTGGTTATGGGTCTGTTCAAGCTTTCTAATTCCTCCTGATTGAGTTTTGGAAGCGTGTGCGTGTTTAGGAATTTGTCCATTTCTTCCAGGTTGTCCAGTTTGTTGGCATATAACTTTTCATAGTATTCCCTGATCATTGCTTGTATCTGAGGGATTGGTTGTAATATTTCCATTATCATTCATGATCCATTTCTTCTAGCTTGTCCAATTGGTTGGCATATAATTTTTCATAGTATTCCCTGATAATTGTTTGTATCTCTGAGGGATTGGTTGTAATAATTCCATTATCATTCATGATTTTATCTATTTGGGTCATCTCCCTTTTCTTTTTGAGAAGCATGGCTAGAGGTTTGTCAATTTTGTTTATTTTTTCAAAGAACTGACTCTTGGTTTCGTTGATCTGCTCTACAGTTTTTTTATTTTTATTTTTTTTAATATTTTTTTCAACATTTATTTACTTTTGGGACAGAGAGAGACAGAGCATGAACGGGGGAGGGGCAGAGAGAGAGGGAGACACAGAATCGGAAACAAGCTCCAGGCTCTGAGCCATCAGCCCAGAGCCTGACGCGGGGCTCGAACTCACGGACCGCGAGATCGTGACCTGGCAGAAGTCGGACGCTTAACCGACTGCGCCACCCAGGCGCCCCTCTACAGTTTTTTTAGATTCGATATTGTTTATTTCTGATCTGATCTTTATTATTTCTCTTCTTCTGCTGGGTTTAGGCTGCCTTTGCTGTTCTGCTTCTATAACCTTTAGGTGTGCTGTTAGATTTTGTATTTGGGATTTTTCTTCTTTCTTGAGATAGGCCTGGATTGCAATGTATTTTCCTCTCAGGACCGCCTTCATTGCATCCCAAAGCGTGTGGATTGTTGTATTTTCATTTCTGTTTCTTTACACATATTTTTTTAATTTCTTCTCTAATTGCCTGGTTGACCCACTCATTCTTTAGTAGGGTGTTCTTTAACCTCCATGCTTTTGGATGTTTTCCAGACCTTTTCCTGTGGTTGATTTCAAGCTTCATAGCATTGTGGTCTGAAAGTATGCATGGTATAATTTCAATTCTTGTATACTTATGAAGGGCTGTTTTGTGACCCAGTATATGGTCTATCTTGGAGAATGTTCCATGTGCACTCGAGAAGAAAGTATATTCTGTTGCTTTGGGATGCAGAGTTCTAAATATATCTGTCAAGTCCATCTGATCCAATGTCTCATTCAGGGCCCTTGTTTCTTTATTGACCGTGTGTCTAGATGATCCATTTCTGTAAGTGGGGTGTTAAAGTCCCCTGCAATTACCACAT
>NW_024420004.1:629884-636420 GCF_014898765.1 Herpailurus yagouaroundi | reverse complement strand
TTTCTTTTTGAGAAGCCTGGCTAGAGGTTTGTCAATTTTGTTTATTTTTTCAAAAAACCAACTCTTGGTTTCGTTGATCTGCTCTACAGTTTTTTTAGATTCTATATTGTTTATTTCTGCTCTGATCTTTATGATTTCTCTTCTTCTGCTGGGTTTAGGCTGCCTTTGCTGTTCTGCTTCTATTTCCTTTAGGTGTGCTGTTAGATTTTGTATTTGGGATTTTTCTTGTTTCTTGAGATAGGCTTGGATTGCAATGTATTTTCCTCTCAGAACTGCCTTTGCTGCGTCCCAAAGCGTTTGGATTGTTGTATTTTCATTTTCGTTTTTTTCCATATATTTTTTAATTTCTTCTCTAATTGCCTGGTTGACCCACTCATTCGTTCGTAGGGTGTTCTTTAACCTCCATGCTTTTGGAGGTTTTCCAGACTTTTTCTGTGGTTGATTTCAAGCTTCATAGCATTGTAGTCTGAAAGTATGCATGGTATGATTTCAATTCTTGTAAACTTATGAAGGGCTGTTTTGTGACCCAGTATATGATCTATCTTGGAGAATGTTCCATGTGCACTCGAGAAGAAAGTATATTCTGTTGCTTTGGGATGCAGAGTTCTAAATATATCTGTCAAGTCCATCTGATCCAATGTCTCATTCAGGGCCCTTGTTTCTTTATTGACCGTGTGTCTAGATGATCCATTTCTGTAAGTGGGGTGTTAAAGTCCCCTGCAATTACCACATTCTTATCAATAAGGTTGCTTATGTTTATGAGTAATTGTTTTATATATTTGGGGGCTCCGGTATTCGGCGCATAGACATTTATCATTGTTAGACCCTTTAATTATTATATAATGCTCTTCTTCTCTTGTTACAGCCTTTAATTTAAAGTCTAGTTTGTCTGATATAAGTATGGCTACTCCATCTTTCTTTTAGCTTCCAGTAGCTTCTTAAATAGTTCTCCATCCACTCACTCTCAATCTAAAGGTGTTCTCAGGTCTAAAATGAGTCTCTTGTAGACAGCAAATAGATGGGTCTTGTTTTTTTATCCATTCTGATACCCTTTGTCTTTTGGTTGGCGCATTTAATCCATTTACATTCAGTGTTATAGAAAGATATGGGTTTAGAGTCATTGTGATATCTGTATGTTTTACGCTTGTAGCAATGTCTCTGGTACTTTGTCTCACAGGATCCCCCTTAGGATCTCTTGTAGGGCTGGTTTAGTGGTGACGAATTCCTTCAGTTTTTGTTTGTTTGGGAAGACCTTTATCTCTCCTTCTATTCTAAATGACAGACTTGCTGGATAAAGGATTCTCGGCTGCATATTTTTTCTGTTCATCACATTGAAGATCTCCTGACATTCCTTTCTGGCCTGCCAAGTTTCAGTAGAGATATCAGTCACGAGTCTTATAGGTCTCCCTTTATATGTGAGGGCACGTTTACCCCTTGCTGCTTTCAGAATTTTCTCTTTATCCTTGTATTTTGCCAGTTTCACTATGATATGTCGTGCAGAAGATCGATTCAAGTTACGTCTGAAGGGAGTTCTCTGTGCCTCTTGGATTTCAATGCCTTTTTCCTTCCCCACTTCAGGGAAGTTCTCAGCTATTATTTCTTCAAGTACACCTTCAGCACCTTGCCCTCTCTTTTCCTCCCCTAGGATACCAATTATGCGTATATTATTTCTTTTTAGTGTATCACTTAGTTCTCTAATTTTCACCTCATAATCCTGGATTTTTTTATCTCTCTTTTTCTCAGCTTCCTCTTTTTCCATAACTTTATCTTCTAGTCCACCTATTCTCTCCTCTGCATCTTCAATCTGAGCTGTCGTCGTTTCCATTTTGTTTTGCATTTCATTTAAAGCGTTTTTCAGCTCCTCCTGGCTGTTCCTGAGTCCCTTAGTCTCTGTAGAAAGAGATTCTCTGCTGTCCTCTATATTGTTTTCTAGCCTAGCAATTAATTTTATGACTATTATTCTAAATTCACTTTCTGTTATATTATTTAAATCCTTTTTGATCAGTTCATTGGCTGTTGTTATTTCCTGGAGAGTCTTTTGAGGGAAATTCTTCCGGTTGGTCATTTTGGATAGTCCCTGGAGTGTTGCAGTCCTGCAGGGCACTTCCCCTGTGCTGTGGTGTATAACTGGAGATGTGGGTGGAGCCGCAGTCAGACCTGATGTCTGCCCCCAGCCCATGGATGGGGCCATAGTCAGACTGGTGTGTGCCTTCTCTTCCCCTCTCCTAGGGGCGGGATTCACTGTGGGGTGGCATGGCCATCTGGGCTACTTGCACAGTGCCAGGCTTGTGGTGCTGGGGATCTGGTGTATTAGCTGGGGTGGGTAAGCAAGATGCACGGGAGCAGGAGGGGCAGCCTTGGCTCATTTTCCTTTGGTGATCCACTTCAGGAGGGGCCCTGTGGCAGCGGGAGGGAGTCAGACCCGCTGCCAGAGGGGTGGCTCAGCAGAAGCACAGTGTTGGGTGTTTGCGTGAGCAAGCAAGTTGCCTGGCAGGAACTGGTTCCCTTTGGGATTTTGGCTTTGGGATTGGCAAGGGAGATCACGCTGGTGAGCCCCTTTGTTCCACAACAAACTGAGCTCTGTAATCCTGGGGCTCAGCAACTTTCCCTCCCTTTGTCCTCCAGCCTTCCCGCTTTCTAAGCAGAGCTGTTCACTTATGACCTCCCAGATGCTAAGTCATGCTTGCTGTCGGAACACACTCCGCCCATCCCCTCCGCTTTTGCAAGCCAGACTCGGGGGCCCTGCTTGGCTGGCAGGCCACCCCTCCACCCCGGCTCCCCCCTGCCAATCCATGGAGCGTGCACCGCCTCGCCACCCTTCCTACCCTCTTCCGTGGGCCTCTCGTCTGCACTTGGCTCCGGAGACTCTTTCTGCTAGTCTTCTGGTGGTTTTCTGGGTTAGTTAGGCAGGTGTAGGTGGAATCTAAGTGATCAGCAGGACGCTCCATGAGCCTAGCGTCCTCCTACACTGCCATCTTCCCTTGGTCACCTACTTGAATTTTAAAAAGACAAACCTTTAGCTATACTAACCAAGAAAAAAACCACTAAGATAAATAAAATTAAAATTAAAGAGGTGACAATTGATGCTAAAGAAATACAAAGGATCATGAGGATAAAGTGAACAATATATGCCAACAAATTGGACAAACTAAAAGAAATGAATAATTCCTAGATGCGTACTACATACCGAGACTGAATCATTAAGAAATATAAAGTGTGAAGAGACCAATAATGAAGGAGATTTATTAGTAATCAAAACCTCTCAAAACAGAAAAGACCAAGACCTTAGTTTCCACTGGTGAATTTCACCTAACATTTAAAGAAAATTAATATCAATCCTTAAAGTCTTATAAAATACAGAATAGGGAATACTTCTGAACTCATTTTAAGCAGCCAACACCACCCTGATACCAAAGTCATACAAAAACACCAAATAAAGGAAACTACACGCCAATATCCCTAATACTGCATAGATGCAAAAATCCTCAACACAAAACTACCATCACACTGAAGTATCATGCATTATGACCAAGTTGGATTTATCCTTGTAATTGAGGGATGGTTCAACATCTACAAATCTGTAAATGTTATACACCACAATAAAAGAATGAAAGAAAAACATCACATAATCCTCTCAATATGTGTAGAAACAGATTTGACAAAATTATACACTTTTCTTGACAAGACAAAACAAAGAAACAAACAAAAAAATCAACTCAACAATTTAGGAACTCACCTCAATACAGCAAATGCCATATATGAAATGCTCACAGTTAACATTACACTCAATGGCTAAAATCTAAAAACTTTTCCTTTGATATTTGTATTATTACAAAAATGTTCACTCTTTCTACTTATATTCAACATAGTACTAGAAGTTCTGGCCACAGAAATTAAGAAAGTAAAAGAAACGAAGCGTATCCAAATTTAAAGGAAGATATAAAATTATCTGGTTGCTGATGATATGATTCTATATGTAGAAAACCATAAAGATGCTACACACACGCACACACACAAACACACATGCACATGCACGCACACACACACACAACTGTCAGCACTAATGAATTCATTCGGTAAACTTTCAGGATAAAAAAAGTCAACATGCAAAATTAGTTGTACTTTGGTACACCACAAACAAGTTACCTCAAAAGGAAATTGAAAAACTCCTATTTGCAATAGCATCAAAAATAATAAAATATGTTTTCATCAATAGTCCTAGAACAAATGGACTTCGACATGTAAAAAATGAATATAGATAGATTTTATACTCTTCACAAAATTTAACTCAAAATGTATCACAGACCTAAGTGTAAAACATAAAACCTCTAGAAGATAACATAGCAGTAACTTAGATGGCATGGGTATTGTGAAGACTTTTTAGATATAAGATCAAAAGCACAATCCATAAAAGAAATAATTAATAAGCTGAATTCATCAAAACTAAAAATTTCTGCTCTGTAAATGACATTTTGAAGAAAATGGTAAGACAAGTCACAGACTGGAAAAACTATTTGCAAAAGAGACGTCTGATAGAAGACTATGAAAATATATAAAACTATAGACTTGGCATAATAATGAAGTGCCAGTGTAGGTTTGTTGGTTGTAATTAATGTATTACTCTGGTGAGAGATTACAATAATAAAATAAGCTAAACATGTGTGGGAGCAGAAACGGAAAATCTCTGTACATTACTGTCTGTTTTGTTGCAAAGTTAAAACTACTTAAAAAAAGGCAAAAACAATAAACTACTTAGCAATGCACATGAACAAGGAGATGAAAGTCTTGTACATTGAAAACTATAAAGCATTGATAAGGAAATTAAAGCAGATAAAATAAATAGAAAAATACCCCAAGTTCACAAGTTGGAAAAAATTAATATTGATAAAATGTCCATACTACAAGTGATCTACAGATTCAATGCAATTCTCATCAAAATTACAATGGTATTTTTTTCCCAGAGGAACTGTCCCAAAAAAAAAAATATATATATATATATATGGAAAACCATAAAGATGACACACACACACACACACACATGCACACACACACGCACACACACACACGCAAACTGTGAGCACTAATAAATTCATTCGGTAAACTTTCAGGATAAAAAAAGTCAACATGCAATACATATATATATATATATATTTCATTCATTTATTCATTTATTTTTAATATAAAATTTATTGTCAAATTGGTTTCCATACAACACCCAGTGCTCCTCCCAAAAGGTGCCCTCCTTAATGCCCATAACTCTCCCCTCCCTCCCACTCCCCATCGATGGTATTTTTTATACACAAATCGAAAAACAATTCTAAATTTCAATGTGATACCACAAAAGACCCAGAATAGGTGAAATGATATTGAAAAAGATGAATAAATCTGCAGGTATTACACTTCCTGATTTCAAAATATATTACAATGCTATAGTAATGAACACGTTATGGTACTGGAATAAAAACAGACACATGGAACAGAATACAGATCTCAAAGAACTATGCATATGCAATCATCAAATCTTCAACAAGAATGCCATGAATACATAATGGAGAAAAGATAGTATCCACAATAAATTATATTTAGAAAACTAGATAACCATTTCCAAAATAGTTAATTAGAACATTAGTTTGACACCATACACAAAAATTATCCACAATGGATTAAAGATTTAAACTTAAGATCTGAAACCACAAAGCTTCTAGAAGAAAACATAGGGGAATAGCTTCTTGATATTGATCTTGGCAATTATTTCTTGCATTGACACCCACAGCATAGTCAAGAAAAGCAGAAAATAGACCAGTGGGACTACATGAAACTAAAAACCTGAGCAGAAAAAGAAACAGTCAAAAAAAATGAAAAGGTAACCTATAGACTGAAGAATATATTTGCAAGCCATATATCTGATTAAGTGTTAATATCCAAAATATAAAGGAACTCCTGAGTTCATTTATCAGTTCTTGTAATTTTTTGGTGGAGTCTTTTGGATTTTCCATATAGAGTATCATATCATCTGCAAATGTTTGGCTTCTTCTTTGCTGATTTGGATGCTTTTATTTCTTTTTGTCATGTTGTGATTGTTGTTATTAGGACTTCTAAGACTATGTTAAATAACAAGGATGAGAGTGGATATCCCTGTCTTGCTACTGACCATAGAAGAAAAACTCTCAGTTTTTCCCCATTGAGTATAATATTAGCTGTGAGTTTTTCATATATTGCCTTTATTGTGTTGAAGTATGTTCCTTCTAACCCTACTTTGTTGAGGATTTTTATCATGAATAGATGTGCAGCCACTCTGGAAAACAGTATGGAGGTTCCTAAAAAAGTTAAATATAGAACTTCCTTATGATCCAGTAATTGCACCACTAGGTATTTACTCGAAGAATACAAAAATACTAATTTGAAGGGACACATACACGCTATTTTTAAATATGAAATCTATCGTCAAATTGGTTTCCATACAACACCCAGTGCTCATCCCAACAGGTGCCCTCCTCAATGCCCATCACCCACTTTCCCCTCCCTCCCACCCCCCA
>NW_024420004.1:626809-629784 GCF_014898765.1 Herpailurus yagouaroundi | reverse complement strand
AACTTTTTTTTCCCCCTTCCCCTCCCCCATGGTCTTCTGTTAAGTTTCTCAGGATCCACATAAGAGTGAAAACATATGGTATCTGTCTTTCTCTGTATGACTTATTTCACTTAGCATAACACTCTCCAGTTCCATCCACGTTGCTACAAAAGGCCAGATTTCATTCTTTCTCTTTGTCAAGTAGTATTCCACTGTATATATAAACCACAACTTCTTTATCCATTCATCTACACCCTGATTTTTATAGCATTATCTACAGTAGCCAAATCTTGGAAAAGCCCAAATGTTCATCTACTGTGATATATATATCATAGTATATATCACATCTATATATATATATACACACACACATATATATGTGTATATATATATATATATGTATATATGTATATAATGGAATATATACATAGAACATTATGGAATATATACATGGAATATATGGAATGTTCCATCTATATAATGGAATATTATATAGAGAAAGAGTAGAATGGTGGTTGCCAAAGACTGGGTGAAAGGAAGCATGAAAAGTTATTTTTTCATGAATAGAATGGTCATAATTTCATAAGATAAAGAGTGCTGGAGGGCGCCTGGGTGGCGCAGTCGGTTAAGCGTCTGACTTCAGCCAGGTCACGATCTCGCGGTCCGTGAGTTCGAGCCCCAAGTCAGGCTCTGGGCTGATGGCTCAGAGCCTGGAGCCTGTTTCCGGTTCTGTGTCTCCCTCTCTCTCTGCCCCTTCCCCGTTCATGCTCTGTCTCTCTCTGTCCCAAAAAAATAAATAAACGTTGAAAAAAAAAAAAGAGTGCTGGAAATGGAAGATGGTGATTTTTGCCCAATAATATGGATATACTCAATGCCACTAAAGTATATACTTAAAAATTGTAAAGATGGTAAATTTTATGCTATGTGAATCTTTACTACAAAAATAGTTAATTTCCCTTTCTGCTGCCTTATTATTGATGTATAGAAATGCAACAGATTTATGTACACTGATTTTTTTATTATGCAAATATATTGAATTTGTTTATAATTTCCAGCAGTTTTTTGGTGGTGTCTTTCAGGTTTTCTATATAGAGTATCATGTCATTTGCAAAAAAATGAAAATTTTACTTCTTCATTGCCACTTTGGATGCTTTTAATTTCTTTTTGTTGTCTGATTGCTGTGGTTAGTGTTTCCAGTACTATGTTAAATAACAGTGGTAGGAGTGGACATACCTGTCTTATTCCCGACTGTAGAAAGAAAACTCTCAGATTTTCACCATGATGATATAAGCTGTGGAGTTTTCATATATGGCCTTTATTGTATGGAGGTATGATCCTTCTAACCCTTCTCTGTTGAGAGTTCTTATCATGAATTGATGTTGTACTTTGTGAAATGCATTTTCTGCATCTATTGGATCGATCATATCATTATTATTCTTTATTTTATTAATGCCATGTATCATGTTGTTTGATTTCTAAATATTGGACCACACTTGTAACCCAGGAATAAATCCCATTTGAACATGTTTAATAATTTTTAATGTATTGTTGAATACACAAATAATGAAGTGGAAGAAAGAGAATTTAAGGAATCAATTCCATTTAAAACTGCACCAAAAACCATAAGATACCTAGGAATAAATCTCACCAATGAGGTCAAACACTTGTACCCGGAAAACTGTGAAACACTGATTAAATAAATTGAAGATGACACAAATGGAAAGACATTCCATGCTCATGAATTGGAAGAACAAATATTGTCAAAATGTCTATACTGCCCAGAACAATCTGAACATTTAATGTAATCCTTACAAAATACCAACAGCATTTTTCACAGGGTTAAAACAAACAATTCTAAGTTTGTATTGAAACACAAAAGACTCCAAACAGCCAGAGCAGCCTTGAAATGAAAAGCGAAACTGGAGGCACCACAATTCTGGACTTCAGTTATATTACAAAGCTTTGGTGATCACAGCAGTATGGTACTGGCACAGAAAGAGATCCATAGATCAATGGAATAGGATAAAAACACAAGAGTGAACCCACAACTACATGGTCCATTAATATTCACCAAGAAAGAAGGAATATCAAGTGGAAAAAAAGTCTCTTCAACAAATGGTGTTAGGAAAACTGGACAGCAACATGCCAAAAAATGAAACTAGACCACTTTCTTATATCTAACATGAAAATTAAATTTCAGATGAATTAAAGACCTAAATGTGAGACAGGAAATCATGAAATCCTACAGTAGAACAAAGGCAGAAACCTTTTGACATTGCCATAGCAGCTTCTTTCTAGATATGTCTCATAATGGAAAACGGGGCGGGGGGGGGGGGAGAAAAAATAAACTATTGGGCCTACATCAAAATGAAAACCTTCTGCACAGTAAAGGAAACAATAAATAAAACTAAAGGGAACCAACAGAATGGGAAAAGATATTTGGAAATGACATCTGACAAAGGTTTAGTATCCAAAATATACAAAGGTCTTATAAAACTCAACTCCCCAAAAAAACAAAATAATCCAATTTAAAAATGGGCAGAAGACATGAATAGACATTTTTTTCAAAGAAGACATCCAGATGGTAAATAGACACCTGAAAATATGGTCCACATTACTCATCATCAGAGAAATATAAATCAAAACCACAATGAGATACCACTTCACACCTGTCAGAATGGCTAAAATTAACAACACAGGAAAAAAAGAGGTGTTGGTAAGTATGTAGAGAGAAGGGAATATCCTTGCACAGTTGGTAATGCAAACTGGTGCAGTCACTCTGGAAAACAGCATGGAGGTTCCTCAAAACGTTAAAAATAGATCGACCTTATGATCCAACAAATGCACTATTAGGTATTTACCCAAAGGATACAAAACTCTAATTCAAATGGACACATGCACCCCAATGTTTATATCAGCATTATTTACAATAGCCAAATTATGGAAACATCCCAGATGTCCATCGACTGATGAATGGATAAATAAGATTATATATA